>NC_044908.1:74068855-74164717 GCF_001633185.2 Quercus lobata
TAGAAAGGTACCATTGTGTGTTAGTTTCCATAAAGTCGGAGGTCCGAGGGCCACGCAAGACCTCTATTCCGCCTAGGACTTAGGCCTTTCTTGAAGTAGCTAGTTTCCTGTAGGTTTGAGTCCGAGGACCATGCAAAGTCTTAGTTCAGTCTAGCACTTAAGCTTTTGGAGTGACTAGTTTCCCCATAGGTTTGAGTCCAAGGACTATGTAAGACATTGATTCTGTCTAGCACTTACGCTTTTGAAGTGACTAGTTTCCCCATAGGTTTGAGTTCGAGGACCATGCAAGACCTTGGTTCTGTCTAGCACTTAAGTTCTTGGAGTGACTAGTTTCCCCATAAGTTTGAGTCTGAGGACCATGTAAGACCTTGATTCTGTCTAGCACTTAGGCTCTTGGAGTGACTAGTTTCCCCATAGGTTTGAGTCCGAGGACCATGCAAGACCTTGGTTCTATCTAGCACTTACGCTTTTAGAGTGACTAGTTTCCCTATAGGTTTGAGTCCGAGGACCATGCAAGATATTGGTTCTGTCTAACACTTAGGCTCTTGGAGTGACTAGTTTTCCCATAAGTTTGAGTCCGAGAACCATGCAAGACCTTGGTTCTGTCTAGCATTTAGACTCTTAGAGTGACTAGTTTCCCCATAGGTTTGAGTCCGAGAACCATGCAAGATTTTGGTTCTGTCTAGTACTTAGGCTTTTGGAGTGACTAGTTTCCCCATAGATTTAAGTCCGAGGACCATGCAAGACCTTGGTTCTGTCTAGCACTTAGACTTTTGGAGTGACTAGTTTCCTCATAGGTTTGAGTCCGAGGACCATGCAAGACCTTGGTTTTGTCTAGCACTTAGGCTCTTGGAGTGACTAGTTTTCCCATAAGTTTGAGTCCGAGGACCATGCAAGACCTTTGTTCTGTCTAGCACTTAGGCTTTTGGTTTGATCCTCAGCTTCTTTCTCCAGAGGGGATTCAGCGGACTAGACCATTAGGCCCTCGAGAATTAGCCCTTTGTGAAGTGCACGAGGCACACATTTAACGTCAAAAGCCCCTAAGACCACGTTTCGCTTAGCAACCCTTCCCGCGTAATCAACGCTTCGAAGTGTGGACCTGAGTGGAAGCTGAGTTACGACAATGAAGGTGTGTTTTAGGAAATAATGGGGAGGCTTTCGTGTAGCTTGTACCATCGCCACAATGATCTTCCTAAGGTACTCCTACTGGCAGGAGCTTGATCCCACTGTAATTAGCCGTTGCACTTACTAACGCACAAGCTCTTCCCACAGACGGCGCCAATTGTAGGGTCACGTTTTTCGGGCCAAGCCCAAGATGCTTGGGACCTTAGACCTGTGAGCCCAGTACAATGAATTTGTAGAGAGTGGGCCAAAGAGCTAGGCTTTTGGTTTATAAATAACGATAATCGCGGTGTTCTTCATGGATCAAGTCTACCAGAGAGGATTGCTCCTCGGCACGGTCCAGGGAGCTTTTTCTGGTGCCTTTGGTGGGATGGGGGGTTTTAGCCCCCATCCTTTCCATCTCCCTTTACTCCCTTTTTATAGTAGTTTTCTTCCTCCTGAATGGGGTCCTTGGAGTAGGTACTTGTCCCATCAGCCATTCCCTCCAGTTGTTGGGAGTGGTTGTAAGGACAGAGAAGTATGGCCATGTCAGGCTCAAGGCACTGAATGCAATAATGGCAGCCTTTCCCTTAGACATTTCCGTTTTCTTCGTTGTTTTTTTTTTTTCCTGCTTTAGCGCTTTTCCTGCTTTGTGGAACGATATGGAGTGCCACTACTAGTGGCAAGTTGCCTCTTTTATCCTCAGTTATATCCATGCCGAGGAGGGTTCTCCCCTTGGCCGAGGAGGGGCTTTTTCCTTGGGCTGGGCCCCTAGCCCAGTGCAGACATTGACATGGGCCTTTTAGTCTTTTATCCCCCCTCCCACACACACACACACACATATATATATATATATAAACATAATTTATGATACATGCAAGGAGAAAGTTTAGGGACATAACAGAATTTAGTAACATATTCAAGACACCCTTATTTTTTAGTTGTAATGGATACAATATAATTTTTTTAATGTTATATAATTTTATTTTGACCCATGGTAAATTGACACCTCACTTATTGTGAAAACATTATAATATTTTGTCATGTTCTCTAGAAAAAACAAATTCATATGGTCATACTTACTTGGTAGCTGGAAGTCATGGATGTCAGGACTGCTCAATAAAGTGAGGAGCCAAATATACTATACCATAAATAGATACTATCCCCTTACCCTTAAAGAGAGTATAATAACCCCAGTCTACGCTCTACGGTAAAAATTAGCTTACATAAAAACCTTTTCCTTGATTTTTTGGATGATGTGAAATATTGCCCACACCATGGCACGTATTATATCGTGGATCAAAATTGCTATTATTAGGGTTATTAGAAGATACAGAGGCCGTAAAACGATTCCATAAGTGGTATGGTAAACTCCTTTAGGTGTAATATTGTAAAGACAACTAGCATATGCTAACGATAACGTGTGGAGTCTCATTGATAAGCCTAATAAGAGGAAGGTTGTTAATCAGTAAGAAGATAATTGCAAGTAGAGGTGAAGCATATGCAGAAGAACGACATAACATGCAAATACCCTTCTCTATCGTAATTTGCCATGACCACTTTTCTTGTGATAGATGCATTTTTGCTGCAGATCGATTCTTTTGTGGCATTCGCTTGCCACATTTCCTCGGGAGGGCTTAGCACTGCTTGGAAGGATATTGTTTCTTCACCCTGAAAGATATTGTGTTGACCTCTCTCTACGCTCTACAATATATAATGGTTAAATAGAATACTCATAATATAATTGTATTTTATTTTTGATTATTTGTAACAGATTAACTCAAATCCTTTATATAATTCAAGACAAATATTGTCTTTCATTAAGTCATGTTTAATTATTTTGTATACTATTTTAATCATAATATATATATTTTTAAATATTTGAAATCAATTTTTTTATTGTTAAAGTGGAGGATATTATTCCCTTTTTAAATTGATTTTTCCTTCATGGCCTAACATATATTGACATTTTTTCTTCTTATTTTTTGAATTTTCTTCAATTAAATAGTGTTGCTATGATGTTATAATAAAAGAGTAAAAAGATATAAGGGGTAATTACACTCTCCTCACTTAAGATTTGGGGGAATGACACTTCATCCCAATGTTAAAGGGAAAAAGCACTCTCTTTCCTTGAGGTTTGAAAAAAATTAACACTTCCCCATTTTATTTATATTAGTAATGAAATATTCTAAATTTTTATAAGAATCTTTTTACAAAAGTTTAACCATGATTGGTAAAAAAAAATTACTGATAAATTTAGAATAAAAATGGAAAATTTATCAAGTATCAAAACACTTGCTCCACCCTCAAGAAATCCATTTTGCTCCACCACTTCATAAACATATACATATACATATACATATACATGTACATATATAATTTATACTTGAAATATGTCTTTAACATAATTTATGATGTCTTCTATAAAAAATAAAAAATAAAAAATAAAAAATACAATACATGTAGGAGAAATTTTAAGGACACAAAAAATTTTAGTAAATTTTTCAAAACACCCTTATTTTTGAGTTGTGATGGGTACATTATCATTTAAAAAAAAAAAAATTTATATCATTTTATTTTAACCAATGGTAAATTGACACCACACTTGTTTTAATCACAAATCTCTCCATAACCCATTGAAAAAGTTTTTTTTTTTTTTTTTTTTTTTTTTAAATTTTAAAAAAAGCAAAATTCACATGTAGTATTTTAAAATACACTTTAATAAAAAATTTTAAAATAGTGAATTTTAATTTTGAAATAAGATAATTTTGGAAATATTCCTTTAAGCAATTGGCAAGTTAGTACATAACATTTTTTTAATATTAATTTAACAAATTTTGATCAATTGGTTGTTAGGGAAAAAGTGTATTTTCCCTTCAAGTTTCGGATAGGAGGTGAGTATAATTACCCAAAATATTTATATTTTTATCTTCAAGACTTCAACACAAATAAAATATAATGGACATTGTGGGTCCGGGAAGTTTACAATCCGGCCCAAACTCTGTCTAGGCCTAGGGCCCGTGCCGAGGAGGTCTCTTGCCGAGGACGAATTGTCGATGGCCGGGAAGTAAAGGGGAACGACTGAGAAGCTACCCTGTCCTCGGCACTCCAGAGCTTCGATGGGAAAATCAACATCTTGGTAGAGGCTATCCCCAGACAGTCCCCTGAAGGGGATGTAAGTGGAAGGGAGCCCATAGGGAAGCAGGGTGTAGGATTGGATCAAGGAAGATGCGTCCCCTCCGCATTAAATGCATCTGCCAACACCCAGATCCGATTAATGAGAAAAGACGTTGGGACGGTGTAAACTTCGATCTTCGCAACTAGTAGAAAGTAAGACGGGATGGTTGATGGGATGGATACAGAAATAAGCCCCTGCCTGACCTACAAGCGGAGGGCCAGGATTAACCAAGACGGACTATATAATAAAAAGGTAGGTGCACCAAGCAAAAGGCTGGGAAAAATGGCTAGAAACCAGAGCCTCCCAGCCCACCTCCAGGAGAAAGGCTCCAGGGGTGAAGGAAAACTTAACCTTGTATGAACACCACGAAAAACCCACCGCCTGACGACCAAGGCCTAGCCTTTCAAACCCACGCTCTACAAATGATATTGTTTGGGCCTTTTTATGTGCGAACCCAACACTGTTACGATTCGTTACAAATTGTGTCCTTACAATTGGCGCCGTCTGTGGGAAGGCTTGTGTGTTGGCATAGGCGGTAGGTCGGGATACTTCCTTTGTCATTTCTAACGGTTGGTTATAGAATTTTAGCGTAAAGTTCCGCTAAGGGCTATGCTTCTTGATTAGGGGCTACGTTTGTCAGCGTTAATCGCGCGGATAATTCTAGGGGCTTGGCTGAGGAACTAACTCCCTTAAAACCAAGTTCCAGCGCTAGAAGAAAACTAGGTTTTGGACAGAATCAAGGCATTGCATAGTCCTCGGACTCAAGCCTGTGGGGAAACCAACTACCTGGATGAGGAAAACTAGGTTTTGGACAGAACCAAGGCATTGCATAGTCCTCGGACTCAAGCTTGTGGGAAAACCAACTACCTGGATGAGGAAAACTAGGTTTTGGACAGAACTAAGGCATTGCATGGTCCACGGACTCAAGCCTATGGGGAAACCAACTACTTGGATGAGGAAAACTAGGTTTTGGACAGAACCAAGGCATTGCATGGTCCTCGGACTCAAGCCTGTGGGGAAACCAACTACCTGGATGAGGAAAACTAGGTTTTGGACAGAACCAAGGCATTGCATAGTCCTCGGACTCAAAGCCTGTGGGAAACCAACTACAACTAGGTTTTGGACAGGCTGCAACGGACTCAAGGGATGAGGAAACTAGGTTTGGACAGAACCAAGGCATTGCATGGTCCACGGCCTATGGGGAAACCAACTACCTGGATGAGGAAAACTAGGTTTTGGACAGAACCAAGGCATTGCATAGTCCTCGGACTCAAGCCTGTGGGGAAACCAACTACCTGGATGAGGAAAACTAGGTTTTGGACAGAATCAAGGCATTGCATAGTCCTCGGACTCAAGCCTGTGGAGAAACCAACTACTTGGATGAGGAAAACTAGGTTTTGGACAGAACCAAGGCATTGCATAGTCCTCGGGCTCAAGCCTGTGGGGAAACCAACTACTTGAATGAGGAAAGGACTCAAGCCTGTGGGGAAACCAACTACTTGGATGAAGAAATTGGGATCAGTAAGACTTAGCTACTATGCGTGACGTCGAAAATGGTGCCTATATCTTCGTAAAACGAAGGTTAGAAATGAGTCTAAAGCCTTTGTGGGTGCAAGTAAGTTAGGGTTTGGGGAACATGATGATAAATGTATTGCATGCATAGATATTCGTACATGTTAAAGTGAATCAGCGCAGAATTCATAAACAAATAGTGCGTATCCACGAGGGCGGCTAACGATGTCACCAGAAGGAAAAAGGAAAAACAAGATTTCATATATACATGTTCAAATGCTTGCAAATCATCAATAAACTAGGAAGTTTTTGAAATAAGAAGAAACAAGTTAATCGTTCAAATAGAAACGAATACAAAAGCCTAGCCAAGACTTCTACTTTTTTGCTTTTTTGTCGGTCACGTCCTGAGAGGAGGGAACAGATTCAGCTTCGATGTCTGGAAGGATGGTCCCTTCTGGGAAAGGCTGAACAGGGCCAGCACTGGTACTCTAAGAGACCACGGCCAGGGGAATGGCCTGTGGCGGCTGTGCAAGTGTGGTTGGCTCCTCTGTACTAGACACCTGAATGCCAACCACGGGCTCAGCAACCTCTTTAGGTGCCTCAGAATCCGTGTGCTAGGATATCACTATCACATCCTGAAGTTCTCCTTCTTTGGGCGCCTTGCTAGAAGAACCGCTGGCCTGCAAGTCTTCCGACGGGGTGATCTCTTCCTCGGGTTGATCACACGTAGCCGCGGAGCTGGTTGAAGTGGCCTCGCGGATGGCCGCCGGGTAGAATATGCTCTCCGCCTTCCACAAATCAGATGACGCATCCACCCCAGCTCGCTTCAATGCTTCTTCCCAAACCTGGGAGCAATAAAACCTACACACTCCAGGAATCTGCGCCTTAAAGGTGGCCTGGGTCTCGGCTACTCCCAGGTTGTAACCATCATCCTCGGCCGTATTCTTGGCAGCCTCTGCATCATTCCTGGCAAACTCAGCCTCCTGCTTTGCCCTTTGGGCTTCATCACGGGCATATTCTGCCACTCCCTTTTCATGCACAGCCGTGGCCAGCTGCTTATTTAAATCCTCGATCAGGTCTTTGGCTATTCGCAACTGATCCTTGGCTTCAAGTGCACGCTTTGTTTGGTCCTTGGCCTGTTTTTGGGCACTAGCAAGGCCCGCCGAGACGTTATCCCTCTCGCGGGTAGTTATTGTTAAGTCTTCCTTGACTTTGGCAAGTTCATTTTTAGAAGCTTCGAGAGTCTTCGAGGTCATAATGCGCTTCTTGCGCTCGTTCTCGGCTGCCTTACTCCTGTTATTCACCTCCTCCTCCATCCTATAGGTTGCCTGGAGAGCCTGTCAAGAAAGATGAGCGTGTGGTTAGTAACAGATTAGTGGCAAGAGCTAACAAAGTATTAGGTTTCGAGAAATCTTATCATGCCCAAGTATCTCTTAGTGCTGAGAAAGACCTCCTGCATCCTCATTCTCCTCAGTTCATCCATGTCATTAGGGAGCAACATGGTTCTCCCTAATGCGTCCGCCACGTAGCCACCCTCGCCATCTCCAAGGTCCCTCAGAGAGGCCGTTTCCAACAGTGGACCCCCGTGAAGCATTGGGGCAGGAAGCCAGGCGCTTGGTAGGGACTGGGACTCAATCCCCTTTCCCTTGCCTTGAGAAGTTTGGGCTTCAGTTTCTTTGTCCTTGCCTTGGTGTCCAGTTTTCAGTTGTTTTGTGCGCGGGGTCTCATCCTTCTCCTTAGGAGGTTGGGATTTTCCCTCGTCCACAACATCCTTGCCCTTGGGGCTCCTCTTTCTCTTGGGATCAGCGCCTTCAGGTCGAGGAGGCCGAACAAGTGGAGAGGAAGTGGAAAGTTCGGGGCGGGTGGATTGTGGTTGGGACTTGGTGGAGGATGACCTGGTTTGGATAGTAAGGGGCCGAGGTGGTGGAGGAGGAGCATTGGGTTGTGGTGTCTCCTGGGTATCCTTCCCTGGTTGGTCCTCGAGGAGTTGGAGAAGGGGGGTCAAAGGTATTCTCTTGACTCCCATCTCGGCTTGAGAAGAGGTGCCTATTAACGACAATTCCGCCTCAGACAAGGCTGGGTCACCTATGTCACCAGGAGGGTCCTCGGATTGGTAGACTAAGTCAAATACCCCGAACCCTTCCTCCGGTTGATCTGGCTCACCTTCGTCCTCTGCTGCTTGATAAGACGAAGAGGGGCCCACCTGGGGGATGTTCTCGGGGACAGCTGGCTTCTGGGAAATTAAAAATCCCTTCTCGACTACGGTAATTTTTGGAAGCCAAGGACGGCAGGCACTGACCACATGCTTTGCGTCCCCAAATGACTTCTGAACAGGAGGGTACCCTAGTATTTTGTGAGCTGCACGGACTTGGCCATCTCTGTCATTCACGAAAACCGCCGCTTGTAAAACGGTCTCCAAATCCGCCCGATTGACCAAGTGAAAATGCCGTGTGTAGGCGTGTTCATCTACAAAAAAACAAACACATATGCATGGTTAGTTATCGAATAACATTAGATTGGAATGGCATAAAGGGTTATCCCCCTTCCATCTCCAGTACCCCACCTGGTTCTCCTTCTACTACGGGGCATGGATCGCCATCGTGCCATTCCCTAGAGACGATAAGGAAATCCTTGTTCAGTCCCTTGTTGGAGTCAGGGAGGCACTGGATCAACCGAACCCTGTCGTCCCTCGACCTCATGTAGTAGGTTTTCCCTTTCAGTTTTTGGAGGTTATAGCACCAGTTCACGTCATGATGGGTCAGTCTTAACCCCATCTTCTCATTTAAAGCGTCCACGCACCCCAGAATCCTAAAAATGTTGCCGGCACATTGGGTGGGGACCAAATGGAAATGCCTGAGATAACCCCTCGTCACTGGCCCCATAGGGATTCTCATGCCTCCCTCAACAAAGGCAAGGACGGGAATTACCACCACGCCCGTTCCCCTCCTATAGTGCCATTCCCCCATCTTACAGTGCTCCAGACTTACGTTGGGGGGAATCCTATAATCAACGATGAACTTATTCATCGCCTCTTCAGTATCGACCAATTTCCTCAATCTCAATTTAGTCGCCTTTGTCATTTACTAAAACAAATCTAACCCGCGACGGAAAAGAAAGGGAGCCAAAGAGAAATAAACTCAGAAAAGAAAAAACGCGAGTTAATGGAGGTAGGGAACTTACATAAAAGGAGAATTATGCTTCGGATAGGCTTTATGTGCTTGAGATAGACTTGAATTTGGGCGGAAGTTCAGATGAACCCAAGATACACGCACTAAAACTTTTAAGTGCAGAACTGAAGAGACGGATCCATCTCCAAAAAATCTTTTATACTTTCTAGGGTAACTGCACGCCCTTTTCCCGCCTAAAGAGGCCAGGAGATCACCACCGTTCGATTTCCATCACATCGTTGAACGTGGGAAGCACAAAGCCGCCCGTATTTAATGAGGCCACGTTTCGCCTTCCAGGGGCACTAGGAATGTGCCTTGGGCAGGTGGAAAGCCTCGGGAAACGATAGGTGACAAGGACCGACAGGTATTGGCGGATCTCTGATGTCATCAAAACCCTCCCATCCGTCCGAAGAGACGGATAGCAGGATTTTGAGGGGCTATTGTGGGTCCGGGAAGTTTACAATCTGGCCCAAACTCTGTCTGGGCCCAGGGCCCGTGCTGAGGAGGTCTCTTGCCGATGACGAATTGTCGATGGCCGGGGAGTAAAGGGGAACGACTGAGAAGCTACCCTGTCCTCGGCACTCCAGAGCTTCGATGGGAAGATCAACATCTTGGTAGATGCTATCCCCAGACAGTCCCCTGAAGGGGATGTAAGTGGAAGGGGGCCCATAGGGAAGCAGGGTGTAGGATTGGATTAAGGAAGATGCGTCCCCTCCGCATTAAATGCATCTGCCAACACCCAGATCCGATTAATGAGAAAAGACGTTGGGACGGTGTAAACTTCGATCTTCGCAACTAGTAGAAAGTAAAACGGGATAGTTGATGGGATGGATACAGAAATAAGCCCCTGCCTGACCTACAAGTGGAGGGCCAAGATTAACCAAGACGGACTATATAATAAAAAGGTAGGTGCACCAAGCAAAAGGCTGGGAAAAATGGCTAGAAACCAGAGCCTCACAGCCCACCTCCAAGAGAAAGGCTCTAGGGGTGAAGGAAAACTTAACCTTGTATGAACACCACGAAAAACCCACCACCTGACGACCAAGGCCTAGCCTTTCAAACCCACACTCTACAAATGATATTGTTTGGGCCTTTTTACGTGCGAACCCAACACTGTTACGGTTCGTTACAAATTGTGTCCTTACAGACATATTAGTAAAATTATGGGTATATATATTTTTTTTTTTGGGTACAATATTTCATTTCATTTCATTTCCTTTTTTTTTTATTAACTCCTAAACAAACTTGAGGCAGATTCTTGTAACTCGTTGCTATTGGAGGAGATCCTAAGTTCAAATCCCCTTTCCCGCTTGTAAGGGAAAAAAACCCTCTAAGATTACAGCTCCCCATTCATTTCTAATTTATCTTTTTTATTCCATCATGAAGGCTTTAATCACCATTAAATATGCTTGCGTTCCCTTGTACAAACGGGTACCTCAAATTCACTCGAAAGAACTAGATAAAAATGTAATGCACAATGAATGGAGTTTCAGTCTAATGGGTGGAAAATCAACTTCTAATTGCAAGATAGAGCCTAGGTGGGTTGAACTGAGTAGCGAGCACCATTAGGCAAGGGCATCCTAACTCATAATATTGGCTCGGATCACTTTTGTCCCCTAACATTTATCATGAATCATAGCACAAAATAGCTATCTACATCCTGTACATTTCATTTCCAAATGCTCAACAAAAGCTGCCATATTGAATCAAGCATGAGAATTGTAGGAAAGAAAACTATTCAAGAACATTCGAATAATAGGACATGATCATTTAAAGTGCACAACCATTATCTAAATGCCATCCTTGCTTTCCTAGATGACAAGCTACAATGCTGAGACATTCAACTGCTCATGATCTGGAAATTCATCTCAACCAAATGGCTTGTCTCACCTTTTTGTTTGTTAAACATGGAAAATGATTGATAGCACAAAATTGCTGTCAATATGAACTGTCATATTGAGGCAAGACTGGGAAATAACCGTATAATGGTCCACTTTAAAGGCAGGACAGTGACTAATACTTTCATCTTTGTGAATTGCAACTGATCATAGTATTCTATTAGTCAATGAACCTTTACCTCACTTGCAATGAATCAAAAATTGAATAAGAAAAAGTTATTATTTACTATTTATTACATACAAAAAAGAAAAAAGAAAAAAAGAAGAGAATGAGAGAAAAATATAAATCTATTAAGTTTGCTTCAATATAACCACATTCCCCTCCACTAACTAAAAGACAACAATCCATTAACTTAGAATTTTTATCAATTTGAATGATACTGACCTTGAAAAAGTTCACACTGATGTGGTTGGCAAGGTAATATCTAGTCATTTGGAGTTATATGCTCACAACTCTCAATCATAGTTCTTGATGTAGAGCCAACAAAGTACGATGGAAAAATTTCGTTGAAATGTCTGGACTATTACGTGTGACAGCATTGTCTTTTTTTCCCATTTTGACAGACATGGGATGTAAAGTTGTAAACAGATCAGAGGTGGAGTTCCCATAATACCATATGCACTAGTAAAATTTTACCATTCAGACTTCCTGCATTTATTTTCTGAATGAAAATTTAATTTTCTAGCAGAGCAAAAAAAGGTGGCACTAGTACGGCTCCATCATCATCTCACTGAGGTTATCCTTTTTCTTTTCCTTAGTGTCAAAATGAAGAAAGACAACCAAAACCAAAATGTTCAAAGAATTTGGCAAACAGAACTTAGGAATCAGCACCTAAACTTGTTTGGAACAATAACAAGCATGTGGAAACAAAACCTAGGAGTCAGCACCAAGCTATTGAAGGAAAAATTCCAAATTGTCCTCACTGGAGTACAATAGCGTATGCTTATATAGACTCCATAAGTCTATAGCTAAAGCCTACTCCTATTGGGCTTGGGTCAAAGCCTAATTTTTGAATTAGAAAAATACCCTTAACTTCTGGAAATTTTATATGAAATACTAATATCCTAATCAGCTAATAAAAATTATCATAAAATCCAATGGATCAATAGGTAAGAAAAATGATTTCAAAAATTAAATAGAACTAAATTTAAATTGTCTTCACACTTCCCACATCTCAAAACACATGAACACAGCATAGATTAAATAAAATTAAGATCATTAAATAAAAATATTGACCATCTAAATGCATGGCCATGGTCTAACGACTAGTTTTCCTTGATCAGGTGACACATGGCTACCCATACCTCCAGGCTGCAAACATGCCCCTCTAAGAGCAATGTCATTATAAATCTTGCTTTTTAGTGGCCAAATCGAAAATCTTTCTCAGATCCTGCTTAACTCCATCATCTGCAAATATAAATTCAATTGCATTTTTTGCCAGCTGAAACATTTCCCTCTTTCCAAGACCTGGGCAGTTCACAAATGAAACAAGCAGTCAGTGATGATAAGCTCTTTAATCCAACTCCCAGTACCTGCACCACTAGATTAATACCTACCAAATGCAGAAGCAGCAACTTTGTACTCATTGGAGAGACTGGTGGAGAACACACCAGCATCATCGGTGCAGAGGACTATCGGATGTTTTGCATTATACAGATCAGCTGCATAATTAAACAAAGTGTTATATTAGAGATATTTTGAAGTTTATCAGTAGCAAAGAAGGAGATATGTCACTTAAGGATAATATATTTCACAGGCTTGTTCAGAAGACCTAACCAAAATGGTGAACATCTAGTGAGGAAACTGATGCAGTCACAACGTTGGAAGTCAGACAAATTTCAACCTGCAAAAATGTGAATAGACATAGAAGTTAAAATAGTTATCCAGCCAAATATTTAAAACCAACAATACTGCAAATGTTTCTAGGATCAAGTGGCATCTCCTCCCTCCAAAAAAGGTAGAGGGTGAGATCACAGGTTTAACCCATGTGGATGTGTGAGCTTTATTTGCCTATCCAAAAAAAGACTAACAAATTTTTAGTCTACAGCCATTTAAAATCTTTAGGTGTTGCCGTGTTGCACAATTCCTTAGGTGTTCTACCTTAGGTTCCCCTTTAAATTTAATCATGAGGCTGTATTGGCCAAGGAGCCACATAAGAGAATCTCATTGTACCTTGAGGGAAACTAACACCTTTTGGGTTGCATTGGTCAATGCAGCAACATGGTTGAATTTAATTGGGGAACCTACGGTACAAGTACAACACCTAAGGAATTGTACCTAAGTTTTGCCCTTGCAGAAAATAATGAAACTAGGCTAATCAACTTAAAAGAAAGACATCATGGATGAGAGGTATTCAATCATAAACAGGTGACTAAATGAAAGATGTCTTTGGTTCCTCACAATGAAAATATTCCAGAAATGGTATAAAAAAGAAACTTCCAAACTCATTTAACAAACTATAATAAGTTTCACAACCTTTGATAGACTTAATTCCATCAATTAATCATCTACTAAAAGTTTTAAGATTGGATTGCTAAACTAATTGAAAAGATTCTGGATTTTGCCTCTTTTCCTTCACATCTGTTCTATGGAAGTCAAAAGTAGGCATTCCTTATCATCCTAGAGAAATGAAGGTTCACATCAAGAGAAGGAATAGTTTCACAAATATCTAACCGGGATATTGTAATGTTTCAATTTCTTCCAATCATCCTCTTCAAAGTAACAAGCATGGCCAACCCTCTGGGGAATAAAGTCTAACATTGCTTGTATCTCTTTCGGATTAGGAACCTACAAGCACTAAGTTAGGAAAATAAGTTAGTCAGGGTGAGTTCAACAATAACAGCTGTAGGCATTTGAAAGAACAAACGTACCTCTCCACAGTGAAGAGTTATATAAAGACCATGTTCTCTAGCAAACTCTAATGCTGGTAGATATGTCATCCTGATTTAGATACAAAGAGAACTTGGGATTATAACCTCTTTGTAATAAATAAAAAGGAGAAGCTTGTCGACTACAAAAAACTTGGAGTAATAACTAGCGAGTATGTACCATTCACCCACAACAGGATTTCCAGAAAGGTCAATACCAAGTACTCCTAAATCTCTCATTTCCAGTGCAAGCTTAACCTGCAATAAGTGAGGAAAGATGATTAAACACATCTCCTGTCAAACATATGACCTTAAAAAAAAAATTCGTGACAGACCAATATTCGTACATACAGTTTCCATCGCAGCTGCAGTGGACTCCCGACGGTCAATACTCAAAAGAAGCCGAACATATATCCTTTTTCTTTTTCCGTCACATGCATCATTTATGGGTAGTGATTCCCTAAGACTTCCAGCATCCACATTATGAGGTGCAAAAGCAACATCAACTGTACTGACAGCCCTTAGACCTTCCATTACCGCTTCCATATAAGAACGTTTGGTCATTCCTATAGAGTCATTTCTCTGCAAAAAACTTAATCAATGAAATCTGCATACTGTCTTAATATGAGTGAACTACCCCCCCCCACCCCCCCAAAAAAAAAAAAGAAAAGAAAAAAAAACTCTTAGGACTTCATTGAAGTACCTTTGGAGTAGTTCTTAACTCCAGGTATACCACATTTTCAGAGGCAAAATCTTCAATAACCTGTCCTTGGCCAAAAAAAAAAAAAAAAATTTACATCAATGTACAGAATTGGAGTTAAAGCTTTTTCATGTATAGGGAAAGTTTCATACTTCTTGGGTGATTCTTTTCACAGTTGTGTGGTCAGTAGTAAGAATGTGGATCAGGTCAAACAATTTGAACACTTCAGTTAAAGAACGGTCATCTGAATCAAAGAATGTATAAAGTTTCCAATGTGAAGATTCAATAATATTATAATTACACTTCCAAAGGGGACATAGGAGTCAGACAACTAAAAAAACAAAAAAAAGAAGCAAACTTTTTTTTATCAAACATCGAAACCCCACCTCAACTAAGCCAATACAATAGGCTGTACTTAGCACAATCAAGTTGAGGCTTTCCATTATTTAAGTACCAAATAATGATATGAGAGCAAAGAGTTGAATTTCATTTCTTTCCTAATTTTTCTAAGCAACCAAACAAAAACAAGGGTAATGGGCATACTTTTCAAGATAACATGTTCCACATCTGAGAAAACTATGACACCCTTTTCACCCAGTACTCGAGCAAGTTCTCTGTAAGAAAAGAACACCTCAGTCAGTATAAATAAAACACTTTAATGAAGCAAACGTTCTTCTTCAACCAATAAACAAAGCAAAAAGTTAAACATTTTAGCCCCAAGAAAGAGACATGGAAAGCTTACAACAGTGTGGAGTCTCTAATGGATCCATTGAGGTGAGCATGTAGTTCTACCTTTGGCAATGAAACACACCACTCCATGTTTCTCTCTGTCTCCCTGTCTCTCTTTCTCTCTTCCTTTCTCTGCCTTTTGTTCTTATCTCACTCAGTTTGCCGTTTGCGTCTAGTTCCACTCGACAACAATGATACGATATCTAGTTGGATTTGTGTTTGGTTGACTCTTTGTGTTGTTTTTGGGCTTGAAGTCTCTTCTCCTGGGCCCCTTAAGCTAAATAGTTATCAAAACTTTAAATCGTGGGAATTGTGGAAACCATGTCACAGTGGTTGTATGATTTATTAAACTACACCAGATGAAAACAATGTTTTTATTTTTTGGATAGAACTGATGAAAACAATGTGGTAACATTATACATTATATTACAACCAATTATGAATTTGGTTTAAATATAATAAAGGAAACTATAGAGTATACAGAAATATGTTGTGAAAATTTTCACATTTGGTCCAAAATAAGGTGCATAATAATAACATGACTGTAATTCTGGAAATAATTTTAGGCATATGAAAACAATGAGGGTTTCTAGTGGGGGAGTCAAATAAGTTTAGTGATACTTTTTTTTCCTTCCCTATGACATGTTGTGATTAATGTTTAACAAAAATTGAATCAATAATGGACCCATATAAAAACAATTTTACTCAAATTAGAACTTCAATAATATGAAAAAGTTTGGGCCTTTAACATTACTCATGGATGATATATTGTAGGTGAAATGGTACTTTTCCATGCACTAAGTACATGGGGGGGTTTGAGGAGGAGGGGTTCGATGTTAATGTACAAATTTCGAACTGTCTTTTATATTTTTGGGATGAATGAAAAGATTGTATTACATAAAATATAAAATGTAAAGAGTAAGAAAGTTCAAGTAACAACACCTTTTCTCAAAAAAAAAAGTAACAACACCTAATAGCAAAACTGGAATACCATGGAACACCAAAACTAACTCATACAAGGAAAACAATCAATAAGCCACAACAAGGGAAATGAATTAAGAAGAAGAGGATTTAAGAACATCTAAAGAAATTCCCCAAAACACAACACAAAACTCTGTTTTGGACAGAATTAGTAAACTAGCCATTCCCTTCAATTCTCCTTCTAACTTCCCATTTGATCAAAAGTGAAGGATGTTTTCTTCAACAAAAGCTAGGGATTTCTACCCGTCTAAATAAAAAAAGAAAAAGGAAAAAGAGGATGATACGTTGGATGAAGGCCGTGAGGTTTTGGATCAGCTTTGGACTACGCCCAAATTATGTTAACAAGAAAAGTTAACATATAGTAACAGACACAATTGGGCCCAAATGAATCTCAATTGGGCCCAAGTAGATCACAGAATAGTTTTTTGATTGGAGCAGTCTGTCATTATTTTTCAAAAGAGTTTGATCTGACGCATCCATCATCCATGTATGCAACTTGGGGTTTTCCTTTTTTTTTTTTTTTTTTTTTTTTGGGCCAAGTAAATTGAGAAGAGTAGGGAAAGTGAGGACAACAATTATGCTAAAATAGCATAAAACCCAAAATATAGCTAATGAAACCCAAAAATCACTTGCATCAAATCATAAACTAGTTATGCAAAATCCTAGTGCTTGTCCAAATTTAGGAGGCATTGTAGCTTATGCAAAACCATTTTATAAATTTTTTTTTTTTGTGTTTCATAATAATCAGACGTGGGTATTTTGAAAAATGACTAGTTAAAGTATAAATAATAGGTTTTTATTTTAAAATAGACAATAATTTTTGTATAAATTGATGTGAATGCTCTGAGAAGTGTGCACAATTATCATCCAATTTCTCTTCTTCCTAACAATGTGGAACAATACACACATACATACGGTCCATTTAATACATTTAAGGTACAAGCTCCACCTTAGGTTTTTATTTTTTATTTTTTAAGTGGTTAATTTTATTGATATAGGTCTTATTTTCAGGTTTGGCTTGAAGATGTTCCTCATGAAGTTCTACCTTTTGTAATTCATGATGCTTCTTAGTTTTATTTCAATAATAAATACAGCTTTGGTTCGATTCTCGCAAAAAAATTAAAAAAAAAAAAAGAAAAAAAAAAAAAGAAAGAAAGAAGGAAAAAAAACCCATTGGTAATGGCTATAAGCTCTCATTTATTTTATTTTATTTTTTTTTGAGAAAGCTATAAGCTCTCATTAGTTGAATAAAATCATATTATATTAATACATTAAAGTTGAGGCACAATCATAATTCAGGTTGAACCTAAGTTAGATTTTAGTAATAAAATACTTTTGTGCCTAGTGTACATTTTAATTTTTTTACTTTTGGTGCCAAGTGAACCGTTTGTAATATTTAGTGTTCGTTTGGAAATAGCTTATCTAGCTTTTTATTAAAATTTTTTTACTGAAAGTATATTAAAGTATATTTGTACCTTAAAAAAAAGTGAGAAAATTGGGAAAAAATGAGGGTTTTAAAAAAATATACATAAAAGATAAAAGTTAAAAGCTAAAAGTTGAAGCTAATGCCAAATAGACTCTTAAAATGAAAATCAAGATGATCACATCACTCACTTAGATAAAACTCATGGTCTTAAAAACCGGTACGATCAAAGAATCGGTTTTTGGTCTCAATTCTTGGTTTTATCCATTTTTAACTAGTTTTTATCAATTTTACCAGATCGGCTTGGTGCTAGGTTCTTGGTTGAACTGGCTGGTCCAGTTCGGTTTTTAAAACAGTGATAAAACTACCTCATCATTACTATTGTTATACATAAGCACATATCACAACCTAATTTATAGAAAATGGTAACGAGTTAATTTTAGGACGAAAAAATATTTCTTAAACCAAAACTCAACCCCTTAAAAGAGTTTGGGATGGGAAAAACCATATTAAACAATTTAAATGTTTATATATTGTACCTGTTGAAAAAACATTAAAATTTAAAACTCTATCTAAGACATGTCCAATATATCTTTGAAAACCCAAACTCATCCCAAAGTCATGCTCCTTTATCTTAATTTATGGACAAAGTTTGGTTACAAATTTGAAATTTAAATATTTGATTAATAACATAGTTATTGATCTTTTATTTTCTGAAAATTTTACAAGCATGAAGGAAGAAGAAAATGTAATTTAATAGTAAATTTGTAAAAATTCACATTCAATATAAAAATATTGAGTGGAGTTGTAACCTCCAAATTTTTTCATTTATTTATATCCAAGATTAATATAAAATATATAAGATATTTCAAAAATCATTCCAATTATTGCCAAGTGAACTTACGCTTTTTATAATATTGTCTTGTACTAGTAAAATCAAAGGCTGGGATGATGGCAGCCTAGGTAAAGGAGTTAGAATTCTGTCCATGCCCATTTGGAACATATTACACCGTGTTTACGTTTGGATTGAGTGGAGAAAGATGGAAAGGAAATAGGAGGAAGGAAAATGATGGGAGGGTAAGGAATTATTCTTTGGTTGAAGGGAATTATGGTGGAAGAAAAAGAAAAGAAAAGAAAAGAGGGAGTTGTTGTTTTCTTAGGCCCACTATTTTTTTTTTTTTTGAATGAAAGATATAGAACTTCCTAGGCCCACTATTAATTGGGAGGAAAATGAGAAAGAATAGTGAGTTCAACCAAACATTTCTCTTCCCTTCCCTGTCCTTTCTCCACCTCCCTTCCCTTCTCTTATTTCACCCTTCATTTATGATTTAACCAAAGTTACCAAACATAGTGTTATTGCTCTTGAGGGGTTTTCAAAGCTACACTTCTCATGTTCACACCTTTGTTTAGCCATTGTCTAAGTGTCTATAGTCAATACACCTAAAAAGCAAAGAAAAAAAAAAGGTCATGATCAAAGAATAAAGAGGGATACAAAAAAAATCAAGTTCACTAGAAGTAAGTAATTAATAACGTCATTTTCTCAATAGATTTTATGAGTTTTTTTAGAGAGAGAGCAAGGTATATAAAAATATAAAACCCAATTTTTTCATAGGTTTTTGTAAGAGAATGAAAGAGATGCAAATATACTTTTGGAATAGACACTTTCCTATAGGTATTCTAATGGTTTAAATAAATACATAATCAAATTATCCTGTGAATAAAATTCAACCCTTCTCAAACCCAATAGAATTTCTAAAATTTAAACCCAAACTCAGTCTACTAGGATTAGATATAGTTGCGATATTAAGATTTGGCTTCAAGAAAGCAAAATTTATAACTAACAAACAAATATTTTCGTACACCCCAAACATATGTAGCAATATATATTGTGTATGCACATAACGCCTATACACTACATTACTACTTTGTTTGTTTCAGTGATGATATTTTCTAGAAAATGAGTTATTTTTCTAAAAGTTTTATTTATTTATTTTTATTTTTTTTATAAAAAAAACTAACTCATTTTCCTATGTTTGGTACCAACCTTATGAGTCAAAAAACAATTTCCTAATTTTCCTTATTTAGCTTGCTGTGAGTAAAGTTGTTTTCCAAAAAAAAAAAATAAAATGGTTGAAAACAATTTCTAAAAATAAGTTATACTTTTTCTTTTGACAAAAAAAAGTTTTACTTTGACTTATTTTTTCTTATACTACTGAAAACTGGAACACATGGAAAACTATCTTTACACAAGATTTTCTATCAAAACAAACGGAGAGTACATAATTACTTAAGACCAATCCGAACAATAAAATGCCAGTTATATGAATATTTTAATGTTAAAAATCCTATTAAAATATAGCACATTCATTATTTTATGTTTATTAGTTGAGATTTTTTTATATGAGTAAGCATTGTTGTATTTAAAATCACATCTTATATTATAGTAACCATCATCCAAAACCTTAAAGTTTAACATGAAAACAATATCAAGTTTTGAATATTATATTATATATTTTCAAATTTCATTACAATATACTCATTTTTATAAAATAAAATAAAATAAATTATTACATCAACAATTTGAATTTTTAACACTTTTGTAGAGTAATAACTTTTCTTTTGTATTTTTCCTCTTTAAAACTTTTGCATCATTATTTTCCTTTTTTTTAATCCTTATTATTTTTTATACAAATTCAACCTTAAAAAACACAATAAATGTCCTAATGGTATTCATAGAAATCGAGCATGGAACTTTAGCTAAGTAGTAGCTTGTTTCCTCCTTAACATGCCAAAGCAGACCTACAAAGGAGCTAAACTTTGTGTTGTACTTGTATTAACTATCAAGCAATTTGGTTCACATAATGTGCCAATTTTACCACCGTGAGGTCTGATTTGGTGGTAGAAATTCTCGTACCACTTCATATGATACTTGACCAGAATCAAACGGTTCGAGCAATGATACTTCAACGAATGCATTGTACCTACAATAATAACTTTATCAAAACCCGATGACATATATGATATTAATTATACCGACATGTAGAGTGGGGTTCACACTGGAGACTGACGTGGGGGCAATGGAGATATATGGACTAATATCCACATAGTTTGTGGAGCCCATAGGGTTCATTCGCTTTCGTCAATTCTCCGAAAGGTGCGCAACTTCACATATTGGCCGACAAATGTCTTAAAGCATCCCTTGTTAAGATTTTCAGACCAAAAAACACTCTCTTGGGTTTTGATCCACGAAGGACAGTGTACTCGATCGTCACTTTATGTAGTTATGCCACGGGTCTACCACTCTACCGTGTTGTTTTTCGCTTCCTATATGCTAAATCATTGATTGCGTAACCTACTATAGACCCTATAACATTTATAAGTTATTTACTCCCCCAAATAAATTAATTCTCCTATCCAATGTGTCATTTACCTAAAATATTCAAACATAGTTATTTGTTTTAGTGGTTCTTCTCTACTCTCTTAAAGAATTAGTTTTCTGACAACACCATTAATTAATTCACACATGGCCCTGCTATATTAGATCGTCACACTACATATAGTTAGTCAAGCTAGCATTCACACATGTCTCGGTTCAAAGTAGTCAAGTTGTGGTAATTCAAGGCATAAAAGCTTAGGGTGGTATGGGGAAACTGTAATTTTCTACTGTATTAATAACTAAAGAAAGTTCTTTCCCCTGAGAAAATAGGAAAAAAATGAAATAGATTAGGCTATTCATTTTTTAGGTTCAATTTCTCAGCTGTAAAATATTATTGGGCCGGCCCTCCTAGTTCTGGTTTTTGATTTTGTGTTTTCCTAGAATTAGATGTATTAAATCATACAATCTAGGGCATCAAGCCATCAACAACACTTTGATGCAAGGAGTAAGTCTCAACCTTTTGACTAAGATATTTACTAGAATGTGGAAGTGTCCATTTGTGTTTTCACTTCTGCAGTTTCTTATATAAATTAGGTTATTCAACAATTTTGCAATATAAGCTGGAGATGAAATAATAAATGTCCACTTGTTATTAATTAATTTTGTGGAAACTGGTTACTGCCACATATAGTGAATTGATACATTTCCAACTACTCAAAGAATATTGTTCCCTTATTTTATTTTATTTTTTTTTAAAAAAAGTTAATGCATGTTCTAAGAATATTGGTTTAAAAATGTTTTATGGAAAAAAAAATTAATTATTTCAACAGCTTTTTATATTTTCAATGAAAATTGTGTCAAAATTTTTTAAAAATAATTTATTAACAATTATCCTAAGAGCATCCATAAATATAATCCTTTGTTTTATTTTTTTATAAGATTAGAAGGAAAAAAAGTAGTTACTATCAAATTATAGATAAAAAAAAAATTAGTGAATTTTTTTTTTCTAGACAAAAAGAAAGTAATAAATGAACGTCTTAGAGTTGTAAGAGTCATTAACTTCAAAAAAGGAAGATAATTATAAGTCTCATATCCGACCATATCTTCGACAAGCGGACACAATGCTATAGTGCAGATACAACGTTGTGGTGGTGCGACAATGGAATTATATAATAAGTGATTATGCCATCCAATTCTCCTGGGTTGGTAAGGTCGTAATGATGACAAAGCCAATTCGCAATGGTTCATCTGGGCATTAATTGCAGTTGATATGCCTGTATGCCTGTTCATCGACCACGCATACATTTACATTGAATACATTATGTTCTAACGTAAGTATTGTACAAGACTCAAAAGCTCATCTCAAAAAAAGAAAAAGAGATAAAAGAAAAGCACATTATGCCAAGAGTATTGTAGTTGATCAGTGGTATTACTTGTTCTCAACAAGAACTTAGATAATTCCGCTTATATATTCTCCCATGGAGGAAAACTTGGATTTTTTTCCCACTTGCCTCACTTAATGTAAATGAAAAAATAGTAAGTATTGTACATTGTCTACATAACAAGTATTAACATTAGATTGTTTTCATAGAAATTGAAGAAGTCTAAGAAAAATACTTTAATTAAAATTATATTTTCAAGGATTCTAAAATATTATTTGGATTAAAATTAATTAATTGAAGTTTCATTATGTATTTAGATTTGTAAGGACTAAATTTGAGTTCTTAGTCTAAAAGATGGATGGACTAAGGCCCAAAAAGCCCAAAACAATGAATTTGTAGAGAGTGTGTTGGAAAACTGGGCTTTAATGAATCAGATTACCACTAAAGTGAATTCAGATGATAAGAGAATGAAGATAAACAAGTTTAAATTAAAAAAAATCGTCATCGGCATAGTTTGAGGAGATCAGTTTATATATATATATATATCTCATTACAGATATAATTCTTGATTGTTACAGTGTTTTTCTCTTAATTTCTCGATCCCTCTTTCTCCTTTTATACCCTCTTCCCCTTTCATCTTTACCCTCCACGTGCAGGCCAGGTGGTTGGTGTTGATACTTGTCCCATCAGTACCTTCCTGAAGTCTTTATGTAGTAGCTGTAAGGCTGAAAACCACTGTTTAGGTATCACATTCACATTAATGCGGCCAGAGGGTTAACTGTAGAGCATTTAATGTGGTGGTAACAGTTTTCTCCTTAGATATTTTAGGACTCCTCCCTGTCCTATGTTTCTGTAATGCTTATCTGTACCAACAAAATTTCTTGGAATGTTCCCTAGGATGGCAAACCATCTCTTCAGACCTCGGCTTTAGTTAGCAGAGGAGGCATTCATCCTCAGCCCACCTTCCTAGGCCCTTATGACCAAAACTAACTTTCTCATTTACTAACACGGATTCCCTTGACAATGCTTACTCCTCTTCGGACAACCTTTCGTCCTCAGATTAGGCCCCAGACCCAATATATACATAGATAATGAGTTCCTGGGTCCAACACCCCTACAATAGCCCCTCAAGATTCTTCTTTTTGGCTCCTCGGGAAGAAAGAAGGATTTCGATGTAATGATAGTTCCTCCGCGCCCATTTTGCATCACCTTTAGTAGTACATATGCCATTTTTAACTTCAAGGCCCGCTCCTGACGCTTCGGCATTCAAGACTCTCCCTCATTAAATTTTTACGGCTCCATGTTCCCTAAGTTCTATGGCGCGATGCCAACGGCTGAGGATTTTGCTAGAACCTAGGCGGGAATTTTCTCACTTGTAACTTTCTCTTTGCTATAAATACCACTCAAATCAATCACTCATCTCACTTTAGCATTCATTTCTTTTTAGCACACATACACTGAACCTGTTTTCCCAACTTACTCGTGCCCTTACAAATACCAAAAGCTTGTCCGATGACACTTTTATTCTTTTTGTAAGTCTACATAAACCTTTACTCTTTATTTTTCTATACACGCTCTTTTCTTTGTGTCTTTTCCTCCTCGGCTCTTCTTTCATCTCTTTATTTTCTTAGCACATCCAAGTCTTTCTTAGGAATGGGTAGATTCGCTCATTTGGTAGACTCCGAGAAGGGAATAGAGAGTTTTAGAGCTCTGTATAGGATTCCTCCAGGAGTGTTTATTAGATAATGTAAGGATGGAGAGTGGCACGAAAAAAGGTAAGAGGGAGAAGTAGTGATCCCAATGATTGCCTTCATAAATGGTGGGATAAGAATTCCCATGGGCACCATAGTTAGGGACTACCTTAATGCTCATAGATTAGCTTCCACCCAGTATGCCCTAGACATGTTCAGATTTTTAGGGAGTGTAGATACCCTTAATGAAAGAATGGGTTTAGGGTTGACCCACCATATCGTCTATATAAATCTCAATGTTTTTCCCTAGCTGTGGCTCAAACAACCTAGTCATTATCCTCTGATAGGTAGACCTCGCATTCTTTAGAACAAAGTGTATCACATTGTAGTGGTAATTCCCAATAGGAGTGACAAAAGCTGTTTTCTCCTAGTCATCCAGGGTTAAAGGTATTTGATGGTACCCTTGAAAGGCATCCAAAAAGCTCATTCGAGGAAGGCATACAGTTGCGTCCACTAGCTGATCAATCCGAGACATGGGAAAAGAGTCCTCTGGATAGGCTTTGTTCAAGTTTGTGAAGTCTACACACACTTACCACTTCCCATTCTTCTTCTTTACTACCACTGTATTACCCAACCATTCAAGATAGAATACTTCTTTGATAGCCCCAGCCTACTTAAACTTGTTCACCTTTTCCTTGATAGCATCAGAATACGCTTTGGATGAACGCCGAGGTGGTTGCTTTCTAGGAAGGACAGCTGACATTCAAATGGTGGCAAATGAAGTCAGGATCTATCCTAGGAGCCTCATAGGCATTCCAAGCGAACACATCATTATTCCTCCTAAGAAACGCTAACAGTTCTTTCTTCTCCTGAGGAGGCAACTGAGCTCCAACCTGAAAAAACTTCTCTGAATCACCATCTATAGCAATTTCCTCCAACCTCTTGCACTTTGCCTCTCCTAACACCACATCCATAGATAGGACCGAAATCCTTGATTGCTATGAGCTCCCCTCAATAGAGGTCGAGGACTCAGCCGTAAGCTGATGCATGATGGTAGCCACGAGGCACTACCTAGCCATGGATTGACTCCCTATAAGCTCCTGAATCCGATCCCCTGATGGATACTTTATCTTTAAATGCAGAGTTGAAGAAATGGCCTCTAGGGCATGAAGCTAGGGTTTGGCCACAATGGCTGTATAGGGAGAGTATGCATCCACCACAATGAAGTCCACTTCAACCACCTCTGAACCTGTCTGCACGAGCAACCTAATCTGACCTTTTAGGATGACAACTTTCCTATCAAAACTTACCAAAGGTGAATCATAGGCTATCAGATCCTCAGGCTTTAAGTTCAGCCCTCTATACAAATCAGGGTACATAATCTCTACATCACTGCCTTGGTCTACCATCACCCTTTTCACATCATACCCTCTTATTCTGAGAGTAACCACTAAAGCATCATCATGTGGCTGGATGGTTCCAATTTTGTCTTTGTCTGAAAAACTCAACGCCGGTTGGATCTCCACTCTAGCCCTCTTCGGCTTAGAATTAGAGTCCTCAGCTGGTAGTCGAGCTACAGACATCACCCTGGAAGGATAAGAACTAGTTCTCTCAAGTGCAGCAAAGATGACATTAATTGTGCCTAATAAGGGTCTTAAAGAAGCATTCCCCTGAGCCCTTGACCTCAATTGGTTTCCTTGCCTGTTAGGTCGATATAAAAACTGTTGTAACCTTCCCTCTTTAACCAGTTGCTCCAGATGGTTCTACAGAGTTTTGCAGTCCTTGGTGGTATGCCTCTGTACTTGGTGGTATTGGCAATGGAGGCTCTGGTTGCACCTTAAGGAATTTTCCTCCCATTTTGATTGGTCATTTGAAGTATGGCTTGTTCTTGATCTTCTCCAAGACTTGATGCACTGGTTCTCGAAACACAGTATTAACCACCTGAGGAGCTGTAGATCTAGATTATCCCACAAAGTCCCTTTAGGGTCTATTATTGTTGTATCTGTCTAACCTGAAATCCCTCCTTTCTTGAGGGATAACCTTACCTTTCCCTTTGCCTTGTTGTTGGTCTTCCTCGACCTGCTTGTACTCATCAATACGATCCATAAGCCAACAAACACTCCTTATCGGCTTCTTGGTCAAGGATTTTCTCAAATCATGCTCAGTGGGCAGTCCAAACTTGAAGGTCCTTATAGCCATGTCATCAAAATCCCCATCAATTTCATTAAACATCTCTCAGTACCTATTTGAGTATGTTTTGAGGGTCTCACCTTCTCATATGGACATGGACAATAGAGAGTCTAAGGGCCAAGGAACCCTACTACACGTAATAAAATGAAACTCAAATGCTCGGGTGACTCCTTAAAGGAGTCAATGGAACTTGCACCTAGGCTATCAAATCACCTCATAGCCACAAGCCCTAAATTGGAGGGGAACACCTTGCACATCAAAGCCTCATTCTTGGAGTGCACAGCCATTCTCTGGTTGAAGTGGCTCACGTGCTCCATAGGATCTATTCGACCATTGTATATGGTGAATGTGGGCTGGGTGAACCGTCGAAAAAGTCTCTCTCCCTCAACTCTGGGCGTTAAGGGTGACTTGGAAATTTGGTTGAGTGCTCTACTCATAGCATCATTTCCTAAGCCTTTGGAAGATGAATTTCTGTTTCTGTACTCATAATGGTAGTCCTCATCATATAAGAAAGACTCACTAGGAGGAGTCCTTAATCTGCGTCTATAACTACCATTCTTTTCACTGTTAGAAAAGAAGTCAAAAATGGAGGGAGTTCGCCTTCTCCGTTCATGGCACAACTTCCTCTTTAAATGATCAATCTCCAGCTGCATGTTCTTATCATTTTTCTCATGAGAGATGCGGCTCCCACCCCGAGACTGGCTCCTACTAGTATGGGTAGTATGCACACTTCCTTCCTAGTCCCTTCTTCGCTCGAGATTGACAAAATGATCTTCATGTTGGGACCTCATAGATTCTGCCTGGTGTGGATCTGAACCTACCATAGTTGGATGTCAGACTCACTATAACATCAGAATTTCCCACAGACAATGCTAATTGTAAGGACCAGATTTGAGTTCCTAATCCAAAAGATGGATAGACTAAGGCCCAAAAAGTCCAAAACAATGAATTTGTAAAGAGTGAGTTGGAAAACTAGGTTTTAATGAATCAGATAACCACTAAAGTAGATTCAGATGACAAGAGAATGAAGATAAACAAGTTTAAACTAAAGAAAATCGTTTTCGGCACAGTTCGAGGAGATCAATTCATATATATATATCTCAAGTTTGATTATAGATACAGTTCTTAATTGCTATAGTGTTTTTCTCTTAATTTCTTGATCCCTCTCTCTCATTGCCTCTTTCTCCTTTTATACTCTCTTTCCCTTTCATCTTTACTCTCCACGTGTAGACCAGATTGTTGGTGTTGATACTTGTCCCATCAGTACCTTCTTGAAGTCTTTATGTAGTAGTTATAAGGCTGAAAACCACTGTTCAGGTATCATCTCCACATTAATGCGGCCAGAGGATTAACTACAGAGCATTAAATGTGATGGTAGCAGTTTTCTCCTTAGATATTTTATGACTCCCCCCTATTCTATGTTTCTATAATGCTTATCCGTATCAACAAAATTTCCTAAAACGTTTCCCAGGATAGCAGACCATCTCTCCGGACCTTGGCTTTGGTTAGCCGAAAAGGCATTTATTCTCGGCCCACCCTTCTAGGCCCTTATGACCAAAAATAACTTTCTCATTTACTAACACGGATTTCCTTGACAATACTCACTCCTCCTTGGATGACTTTTTGTCCTCGGATTGGACCCCAGACCCTATATACATAGATAATGAGCTTTTGGGCCCAACACCCCTACAAGATTATTTATGATATATTAGAATTTTTTTTTTCCTATTTTCATTGTATAATTAATTGAGTTATTTTTCTAAAAGTACTTTTTATTTATTTATAAAACTAACTTATTTTCCTATGTTTGGTACCAAGCTTATGAGTTGAAAAAAAAATCTCCTAATTTCCCTTATTTAGCTTGCTGTGAATAGAATTGTTTTCCAAAAAAAAAGAAAAATGGTTGAAAAAAATCTCTAAAAATAAGGGTAGGGACAAAGTTTGGAGTCCAAGCCCAAACTGTATGGAATCCTGGTCCAAAAAGCCCAATACAATGAATTTTGTAAAGTATGGGTCAAAGAACTAGGTTTAGATGAGTTGAGCAACGGCCTGTATGGAGTTAAGAAGCAACCAGACATGAATAAAAGCTATTATGATCAAAGGACCTTCTGTCCGAGGAGACTAGAATTTTAAGAGATAAGACCAATTAATTTTTGGTTCACACATGCGGGAGTGGTTGCTTCTGACGCGGTGTAGATTACGAGGCACTATTAATTACTCTAGGCGGCTTTATGTTCCCCACATCCAATGGCGAAGCACGCATCCAACGGCTGGCATTCCTCCTAGTATTTTGAGCAGGAGCAATCTTTTCCATCCTCTCCTGCTATATAAATCCTTGAAGAAACTTTTTTACGAACATCCAAGAACTTCAGAGAATTTGAGCGCCCAGTCTTCATAAAACGCACCAGACCTTTGAGTTTCCGTAGTCATTCTTGTGAGAAATTTTTCTTTGAAAAGATCTCTAAAAGCTTCAGAGATTATTGTACAGATACTCGTAAGTTCTCATTCCTTTTCATTACCTTATTTTCATCTCGGCCTTCCTCCTCGGCCCTTCAATTCATCTAGATGGGTAAATTCAAGCGTTTAGTAGATACACCAGCCACTATAGAGGTTTTTAGAGCTAGTTACCGCATTCCGCAGGGGGTGGTTTTAGATTATTATCCTCCGGACCGAGTACTGACCGATAGAGATGTGGGTCAAGTCATCATTCCTATGATTACTTTCATAGAGGGAGGAATGACGCTTCCCATGCGTAGGATTACCCGAGATTACTTGCTTAACCATATGTTGACACCTTATCAGTGCGCCCCCAACCTATTTAGGGTCTTGGGCTGCATAGATGCCCTGAACGAGTAGATGGGCTTAGGTTTCACATGGCACGGTGTGGTTCATATATACGATTGTCACAAACTTGCCAACGCGGGGTACTACCTTAAATCTCGGTCCGAGGTCGTTAGGCTAATATCCTGTCTTCCTAAGTCCAATAAGGGTTCGAAGGATGACTATCTGATTGCCTCGGGGGAATGGAGCGACGGTTTTCATTGTCCAACTCGGGTAGGATATCCACGTGCGGTACCTTTAGGATCAATCCCTTGGGAATGGGATTTAACCTTTTAGTTTTATTCCTTTTGCTTGGAATTTCAGATTTGTAGAAAATATCTTTTTAGCGATCTGACCATAATTCCCTTCTTGGCTGTTTTGCAAATAAAGCCCACGTTGCTCCTCGGCTCAGCCATACCAACGTTCAAGCTCTTAACTACCTCCTGAGATCGGAGATCTTTGTTCACGAGGACGGCCAATAGCGTGCCGTTCACCTGATCTTAGGTTAAGAGCCCTTGTCCCGCGCTTTCTTGGACGTTAGCCAATCAATAAGAGCTGGTAGTTCGAGGTTATCTCGGATTGATGTGTCGAAGCCAGGGTTCTTGGCTCGAAGGGACCTTCCGCCGATTACCTTGCCCATTCTTCAGAATCCTTCACTAGTTGCACAACCACCTCCATAAGACCATCCCGAAGCCGCAGCATCTGTTGAAGAGGAGATTGAGTCATCTCGCCTTTCACTAGAGGGGGAGATAGACGAGTTCTATTTTGAGGAAGATAATCCAAAAGCTCCTCTAATTGTACTCTCGGACGCCGAGGGTGAGCCAGATAGAAACTCCACCATTTGCATTTCTCCCCTTGTTATTGCTTGTCCGGACGATTCCTCCAACGAAGAGGTAGACAACATGGCTTCAAACAAAGGCAATAAAAGCTTAAGGGAGCTTATGGCTGCTCGGGGTAAAGGGTTAACCTCGAAGGAGCCTACTAAGTTTTAAGCTCCCTCCAACCTTCCTCTAGCCCCTCCACAGGTCCCCACCGACCTCGGCCTGAAAGTTAATCCCGACTTGAAGAAGAAAAGGCCGGTCGAGTCGCTTGAGGAAGGCGAGGTGGGTCCTCGCCATGGCGCAAAACAACAAAAGGTGACCCGAGAGCCTTGGGACAAAAGGGCTCCATTGGTGGAAAGCCGTGATGAGCTGGAAAGGGCTGAAGTGTGCGTGGCACAGCGTACTTGGAGCCCTTGGCTCGAGGTGGATAGGGCACTAATTCCCTATAATGCCTTGGTCAGGGAATACCAAAGGGGCCGAACAGGGTACATTGCTGAACAGGGGACATGGACGCTTACAGGCATTTTTCGTAGAATGAACTCTTCCTGTCCCTGAAGAGGGACCTTACGATGGTAAGACAACTTATCCTTTCACAGGCATAATTATTGAATCATACTTTATTCTAACTCATGTCGTTTTGTGATCTTTAGGTAGATTACTCAGCAGGTTTTTGTGGTTGAGGAGTGGTATCGCGATGCTTGCAAGCTGGCCGACGCTGAAGCCCTCTCTCATGCCGAGATAGAGAAGATGCTAGGGGCCATTAAGTAGGAACATCATGAGCTGACTGAGAAGTTTAAGGAGGTGGAATCAGGCCGTAAGAGTGCTGAGGCTGGACTAAAAAATGCTGAGAAATAAGTTGAAGACTAGTGCCAGAAGCTGCACGTGACTGAGATCAACCTTGTCATTGAGAAGCAAGCCGTTCTAGATCTTAAAGTCGCGTTGCAGAAGGCTAAGGAGGAAGTCCAACTAGCCAAGGAAGCAGCCGAGGTCGAGAAGAGGGCTGCTTATCAACTTGGAGTGGAGGAGATGCAAGTAAGGCTTACCGAGGAACTGTCAGAACTATGCAGGGACTACTGTGGCATTACATGGGATAAAGTTCTCAACGTTGCGGGTGTCCTTGCAGATTTTGCTTGGAGGCTGCCTAAAAACGTCTTCTATCCTCCAGAGATCCAGGAGGTACCTACTGATGCCCTTGAAACTTCTGAGCAACCTGCGGCTATCCCTGATGCCATCCCAGTAGCCGAAATTACTAAGGGCTTTAGCTAGGTCACCAATCAAGGTGAGGATGCCGAGGGAGAGAAGGGTAAAGGCAAAGGCAAAGGGAAAAAACCCTCTTCCAAATCAAAGGATCCCTCCAAGAAGAAAGTTACTGAGGCCGAGGGTCATAGGGTTGACCCAAAAGCCAAGGATGTTCCTCATTCTTAGCCAGAGCAAAAAGAAGATCCCCCTGCTAAGGCTTAGCACCCAGGGTTTTTCTCTTTTTTCTTTTTGTATCATTTTGAAGAGGAGTTGTATTTTATTTTTGTTTTCAAAGACTTCTCATCCGATAGTATTGTATTATCTTCGTTTCTTAATGTGAATGCTCTTTCTTTCATTCTTTGTTCTTTTGCTTGATGTTGTTTAGATTTTATTGCATTGTTCCAAGTAAATGTAACTATTCCTTCAGTTGATGTTTACAATAACATTTTGCCAATATAACTAAGTTTTAGGAGTAGGATTGTGCAATGAATCTTAGGTAGTGAAGGTTGTCATACAGGACTTAGGTTCTGTTTAAAACTTGGATAGATGCCATAAGTTATTAATTTTCCCTAAGCCTGTGGTCCGAGGAGCCATGTAGGACTTAGGTTCTGTTTAAAACTTGGATAGATGCCATAAGTTATTAATTTCTCCTAAGCCTGTGGTCCGAGGAGCCATGCAGGACTTAGGTTCTGTTTAAAACTTGGATAGATGTCATAAGTTATTAATTTCCCCTAAGCCTATGGTCTGAGGAGCCATGCAGGACTTAGGTTCTGTTTAAAACCTGGATAGATGCCATAATGACGCGCAATTACCATGAAATATAATGTAGGCAAAACCACTTTTATTAATAGTAATACCTTCTTAGGTTATTTACATTCCATGGGCAGGGTACAGCTTTCTCATCTAAGTCTTCCAAATAATATGCACCTATTTCTGCTACTGAAGTGATGCGATACAGGCCTTCCTAATTGGGTCCCAGCCTTCCCCAGGATGGGTTCTTACCGTTACCCAAAATTTTTCTTAGCACCAGGTCCCTTGGCACCAGTGGCCGTAAGTTTACATTGGCATCATACCCTTGCTTGAGTTTCTGGTGGTAATAGGCCAGTTGGATCATTGCCTTTTCTCTTTTCTCCTCGATTAAATCCAAACTTCTTCCTAGCAGTTCGTTGTTGTTGCTTAAGGTGAAGGTGCCTATTTTCAACGTTGGAAAGCTAGTCTCTAGGGGGAGTACAGCTTCGGCCCCGTAAGTCATAGAAAAAGGAGTCTCTCCTGTTGATCGTCGTGGCGTAGTTCGATAGGTCCATAGGACGTGTGACAGCTCTTCCACCCATCTTTCCTTTGCATCATCCAATCTTTTCTTTAACCCATTAACTATGACCTTATTTACATCCTCAGCTTGCCCGTTTCCTTGAGGGTAGGCCAGAGTGGAATATCGGTTCGTAATTCCCAGGTTGCAGCAGTATCTCCTAAAGGTCTTACTATCAAATTGAAAGCTATTGTCTGAGATGAGGGCATGAGGAATTCCGAATCGTGTAATAATATTCTTTTAGATGAATTTCTTTGCATCCACGTCCCTAATGTTGGCCAGGGGCTCAGCTTCGATCCATTTGGTGAAGTAGTCTGTGTCGACCATCAAGTATTTCTTGTTTCCTATTGCTTTTGGGAAAGGGCCTACAATATCCAGGCCTCATTGAGTGAATGGCCAAGGACTGGAGAGGGGATTAAGGACCCCTCCCGGTTGGTGGATATTTGGGGCAAACTTCTGGCATTGGTCACACTTCTTGACATATTCTTAGGACTCTTTTTTCATACTCAGCCACCAGTACCCTTGAGTGAAGGCTTTGTGTGCCAGCGATCTTCCTCTTGTGTGACTCCCGCAAATTCCCTCATGCAATTCTTGAAGCAACAGCTCTGATGCTTCGGGATGTATGCATAATAGGTATGACCTAGAATAGGAGCGCTTGTACAGCTTGTGATCCTTTGATAGCCAGAATCGAGGGGCTTTTCTTCGTATTTTCTCAGCTTCTGATTTCTCTTCAGGCAGTACATCATCCTTGAGAAAACTCACTATGGGATCCATCCAGCTCGGACTCACTCTGACTTAATGGATTCGAGCCATGTCCTTTTTGATTATGTCTGCCTCATACAAATCCTCGACGAGGATGATTTGAGGTAAACCCTGCTCCGAAGACGTGGCAAGAGTGGCTAATGAATCCGCATGTTGTTCTCGCTTCTAGAGACGTGCGTCAAGTTGAAGAATTCAAAGTCCGATTGCAAGCGCTTGACCTGACTAAAGTATTCCTGCATTCTTACATCTCTGGCTTCCAACTCACCCCTTACCTGGCCTACAACCAGTCTGGAATCTGAGAATACTTCTAATGCCTTTCTTCCCATTTTCTGCACCATGGCCATTCCTTGCAATAAAGTTTCATACTCGGCTTTGTTGTTTGTGGCCGAGAACCCTTATCTCAATGACTTTTCTATGATTATCTTCTCAGGGGATATTAGAACCAGCCCTACACTGGATCCCTTTTGGTTTGCCGCCATCAACATACTCTTTCCAACGTGAGGCTCCTTGTGCAGAGATAGTACCAACCGATTTTCCCTCTATGTTTTCCTCCTTTGCTATTGCTTTTATTGGGGGTTCAGCAAATTTGGCTATTAAATCAGCGAGAGCTTGGCCCTTAACGGAGGTTCGAGGCATGTATTTAATATCGAAAGCCCTTAGAAGCGTGCTCCACATGGCAATTCTTCCTGTGTAATTGGCACTTTGGAGTACCGACTTGAGAGGAAGTTGAGTTAGAACAACGACTGTGTGTGCCTGGAAGTAGTGAGGGAGTTTCCGTGTAGCATGCACTATTGCCAGAATCCCCTTCTCCAATGGTAAGTAACGCACCTCGGCCTCATGTAACGATTTACTCACATAGTAAACTGGCTGTTGTATGCCATTGTCAATCTGTATTAACACCAAGCTCACAGTGTGAGGGGCCACCGCGATGTAGGCGAACAGAACTTCGTCGGCTTCAGGGCTAGACATGATGGGTGGCCATGATAGGTATTCTTTAAGTTGCTGGAAGGCTAAGGCACAGTCCTCGGACCACTCAAATCCTTTCCATTTGTTCATTAGGAGGTAGAAAGGACGGCATCGGTCTGCAGATCATGAAATAAACCGATTCAAAGCTGCGATCATTCTAGTGAGTTTCTGGATTTCTTTTGGGTTCCGAGGAGTTTGTAAATTGTGAATCACTTTGTTCTAATCTGGGTTCACCTCAATTCCCCTGTGAGTTACCATATAGCCCAAAAATTTGCCAGACCCGACACCGAATGAGCACTTAGAGGCATTGAGACGCAGTTTGTGTTTTCTAAAGATGCCAAATATGACTCCGAGATCTCTCACATGCTCGGATACCACTTTACTCTTTACTAACATGTCGTCTATGTAGACTTCATTACTCTTGCCCAGTTGTGGTTCAAACATTCTAGTCATCATCCTTTGGTAGGTAGACCCTGCATTCTTCAAACCGAAAGGCATCACTTTGTAGTGGTAGTTTTCGATAGGAGTCATGAATGCTGTTTTTTCTTGATCTCCCGGTGTTAGTGGTATTTGATGATAACCCTGAAAGGCATCCAAGAAGCTTATTCGCGGGTGGCCTACAGTTGCATCTACTAACTGGTTTATCCGTGGCATTGGGAACGGGTCTTTTGGGCATGCCCTGTTTAAGTCTGTGAAATCTACGCAAACTCGCCACTTCCCACTCTTCTTTTTTACCACCAATGTATTCGCCAACCATTCGGGGTAGAAGACTTCTTTGATAGCCCCTGCCTTTTTTAGCTTTGTTACTTTGTCCCTAACAGCGTTGGCATGCTCTTTTGATGGGCATCGGGGTGGTTGCTTTTTGGGAATGGAGGATGGATTAACATTTAGGTAGTGGCAAATAAAACTCGGATCAACCCCTGGGGCATCGTAGGCGTCCCATGCAAACACGTCAACATTTTCTCTTAGAAACCCAATTAATTCTTCTTTCTCTCGGAGGGATAGTTCTAAACCAACTTGAAAGAATTTCTCTGGATCGTCGTCAACAATAACCCTTTCTAGACTTTCGCATTTCACCTCCTCGGCTGGCTCATCAACGGGTATTGCCGAGGTGGTTGATTGCTATAAGTCCTTTCTTATAGAGGCCAAGGACTCTACATTGGATTGGCGTGAGATGGTAGCCACCATGCATTGTCTAGCCATGGCTTGATTTCCTATAATCTCCTCTACTCGGCCCTCTGTCGGGTATTTTACCTTCTGGTGAAGTGTAGAAGAAACGGCTCCTAGGACGTGGAGCTAAGGTTTGGCCACTATGACTGTGTACGGCGAATAGGCGTTGACCACAATGAAATCCACCTCCACCACGTCTGAACCGGTCTGTATGGGTAGTCTGATCTATCCCCTTGGTGTAATAGTCTTCCCTTCGAAACTCACCAAAGGGGAATCATACGTCATTAGGTCTTCAGGCTTTAGGTTCAGCCCCTTGTACAGATTAGGGTACATTACTTTCACAGCACTGCCCTGATCTACCAGTACACTCTTCACGTCAAACCCTCCAATCTTAAGTGTAACTACCAGAGCATCGTCATAGGGTTGGATGGTTCCAATCATATCCTCGTTCGAGAATCCCAGCACAGGTGACCTTTTGGATTCCCGATCGTTGTCCTCGGTGGAGAGCTGAGCCACAGACATTACCCTGGAGGGAAAAGAGCCGGTTCTTCCCAAAGCAACAAGGATGACATTTATCGTGCCTATGGGAGGTCTTAAAGATATGTCTCTCTGGGCTTCTTGGTTTGCCTGACCCAGATGACCACTGGAAGGATGTAAAAGGTGCCGCAATTTTCCTTTTTAGACCAACTGATCCAGGTGGTTCCATAGGTTCCTACAGTCTTCGATGGTATGTCCGTGGTCTTGGTGGTACTGACAATACAAACTCTGGTTGCGCTTTGAGGAGTCTCTGGCCATCTTATTCGGCCACTTGAAGAATGGCTCATTCTTGACTTTCTCCAAAACTTGTTGTACCAGTTCTCTGAATACGACGTTAACCGTTTGCGTGTTGGTTGGTCCAGATTGCCCCGCAAAATCTCTCCTCGGATGGTTATTGTTGTATTGTTCCGACTTGAAATCATTCCTCTTGTGAGGGATGATCTTCTCCTTTCCTTTCCTTTGTAGTTGGTCCTCTTCCACCCTTTTGTATTTATCAATCCGGTCCATAAGTTAACGAACGCTGGTAACAGGCTTACTAGTTAGGGATTTCCTCAAACAATGCTCAGTGGGGAGACCACTTTTAAACGTATTGATGGCGACGTCGTCGTAGTTACCGTCCATCTCGTTGTACATTTCCCAATATCTGTCCGTGTATGCTTTTAAAGTTTCCCTTTCGCGCATAGACAATGACAACAATGAACTTAGAGGTCGAGGAACCTTGCTGTTCGTAATGAAACGAGAGCCAAAGGCTTGGGTGAGCTGCTTGTAGGAATCTATGGAGTCTGTTTTCAAGCTGTTGAACCACCTCATCGCCACAAGTCCTAGACTGGACGGGAAAACTTTGCACATCAAAGTCTCGTTTCGAGAATGGATGGCCATTCTTTGGTTAAACTGGCTCACATGCTCCACAGGGTCTGTTCGACCATTATAAATGGCGAACGTAGGTTGGTGGAAACGCCGAGGTAGTCTAGCCCCTTCTATCTTGTGTGTGAAGGGTGATTTAGAGATCTGATCCAGAGCTTTATTCATGGCATCATTACCTAGGCCCTTACCAGATGGGCTCTTGTGTCTCTGTCCATGACGCCGCTTTTCTTCATAAGAGAAGGTTTCGCTTGGGGGAGTTCTTAATCTCCGCCTGTGACTGACGTCCTCCTCCTCATTAGAGTATATGTCGGAGCTGGAAGGGGACCGCCTTTGCTGTGCATGGCACAGTCTCTTTTTCAAGTCATCTATTTCTCGCTGCATGGTCTGATGGTTGTTTTGTCTTTGGGATATGCGATTGCCTACTTGGGAATGGCTTTGGCTCGTCTGGGTAGTATGCACACTCCCCTCTCGATTCCTTTCATTGCCTCGATTTTGCTCAGGGTCAGGAAGATTACTCTGCCATTGAAGCCCTATGGGTTTTGTCCGCTGGGGATCGGTTTGGCGTGGGTTTTCTTGGTATGGACTTGACCCTACCATGTTTAACCGTCGCACTCACTAACACACGAGTTCTTTCCCACAGACGGCGCCAATTGTAGGGACAAAATTTGGAGCCCAAGCCCAAACTGTATGGAATCTTGGTCCAAAAAGTCCAATACAATGAATTTTGTAGATTATGAGTCAAAGAACTAGGTTTAGATGAGTTGAGCAACGACCTGTATGGAGTTAAGAAGCAATCAGACACGAATAAAAACTATTATGATCAAAGGACCTTCCGTCCGAGGAAACTAGAATTTAACGTATAAATACAGATCATCACATTAGGGTTATTTAGCATGCTACAGTATTCTCTCTCACCCTTTTTTCTGTCTTTTCTTCATGGGGGTTTTTCCACATTATATAGGCTCTTCCTAATCATCTGGACCTTACACTTGTTGATCACCTGGATCCTTACTTGAGTACCCATTCCATCAGACACCCCTTTCAGTCTTCTGTGAGTTGCGGCAGCTAAGGCAGTACTGTTCAGGGGGTCTTCTCCACATTAATGCAGCCAGAAAGGTAGGTGCAGTGCATTTAATGTGGTGGTGGCAGCTTTTTCTTAGATATTTTGAGTTTTCTTCATTCTCACGTGTTCAGGGGGCGTACTTCAACTGTTTGAGTATACACTTGGTCTGCGTTTGCTGTGTCCGAGGAGGAACTGTGTCCGAGGAGGAGTTCCTCCTCGGACCTTCTTTCCTTTGTCTCCCACTGATGAAGCTTGTAATGTAGATCATTCAAGTTGTGTTCCTCTCCTCGAACTTGTTAATGTCCTCGGATAAGACCCAAGGCCCAATACATTATTTTGGGCCCTAGCCCCCACAATAAGTTATACTTTTTCTTTTGACCAGAAATAGTTTTACTTTGACTTATTTTTTCTTATACTACCAAATACTGGAACACATGGAAAATTATCTTTACACAAAGTTTTCTATTGAAACAAACAGAGAGTACATAATTACTTAAGACCAATCAGAACAATAAAATGCCAGTTATGTGAATATTTTAATGTTAAAAACCCTATACAAATATAGCATATTCATTATAGTTGAGATTTTTTTATATGAGTAAGCATTGTTGTACTTAAAACAATTTAAAATCACATGTTATATTATAGTAACCATCATCTAAAACCTTAAAGTTTAACATGAAAACAATATCAAGTTGTGAATATTATATTATATATTTTCAAATTTCATTACAATATACTCATTTTTATAATAATAAAAAAAAAAACAATAAATTATTACATCAACCATTTGAATTTTTAACACTTTTGTAGAGTAACAATTTTTCTTTTGTATTTTTCCTCTTTAAAACTCTTGCATCTTTATTTTCCTTTTTTTAATCCTTATTTTTCTTTTATACAATTTCAACCTTAAAAAACACAATAAATGTCCTAATGCTATTCATAGAAATCGAGCATGGAACTTTAGCTAAGTAGTAGCTTGTTTGCTCCTTAACATTCCAAAGCAGACCTACAAAGGAGCTAAACTTTGCGTTGTACTTGTATCAACTATCAAGCAATTTGGTTCACACAATGTGCCAATTTTACCACCGTGAGGTGTGATTTGGTGGTAGAAATTCTTGTATCACTTCACATGATACTTAATTGAAGTCGAGCAATTCGAGCAATGACACTTTAACGAATGTGTTGAGCCTATAATAATAATTTTATCAAAGTCCTAATGATATACATGGTATTAATTATACCGTCATGTGGAGCGGGGTTCACACTGGAGACTGTTGTGGGGCCAATGGAGATATATGGACTATAATCTCCACATATTTTGTGGAGCCCATAGGGGTCACTCGCTTTTGTCAATCCTCTAAAAGGGTGCACAACTTCACATATTGGCTCACAAAGAGCAAGATTTAGGTACAATATTTAAATGATGTTCTTTAAATTTTTCTTTTAAAATTTTGTAGTGTGGATTCTTTTTCATGAAATGAAAATATATTTTATAATTAAGTAGCTAAATAGCTGAATCTTAAAAAAAAATTTAAAAAATAACACCTAAACTATTATATCTAAATTTTGTCCGTTAACAAATGTCTTAATGCATCCCTTTTTAAGATTTTCAGAACAGAAAACACTCTTGGGTTGTGATCGATGAAGGACAGTGTACTCGATCGTCACTTATGTAGTTATGCCACGGGTCTACCACTCTACCGTGTTGTTTTTCGCTTCCTATATGCTAAGTCATTGATTGCGTAACCTACTGTATACCCTATAACATTAAGCCATTTACTCGCCAAATAAATCAATTCACCGACCCAATGTGTCATTGACCTCAAGTATTCAAACATAGTTATTTGTTTTAGTGGTTCTTCTCTACTCTCTAAAGAATTAGTTTTCTGACAACACCATTAATTCACCCATGGCCCTGCTATATCAGATCGTCAAAGATAAAATATATCCTACGCTACATATAGTTAGTCAAGCTAGCATTCACACATGTCTCTCGGTTCAAAGTTGTCAAGTTGTGGTAATTCAAGGCATAAAAGCTTAGGGTGGTATGGGTAAATTGAAATTTTTTACTGTAATAAATAATAACTAAAGAAAGTTCTTTCCCCTTAGAAAAAAGGGAAAAAAAAAAATGTAAATAGATTAGGCTATTCATTTTTTAGGTTCAATTTCTCAGCTGTAAAATATTACCGGCCCTCTTAGTTCTGGTTTTTGATTTTGTGTTTTCCTAGAATTAGATGTATTAAACATAACAATCATACAATCTAGGGCATCAAGCCATCAACAACACTTTGATGCAAGGAGTAAGTCTCAGCCTTTTGACTAAGATATTTACTAGAACGTGGAAATGTTCATTTGTGTTTTCACTTCTGCAGTTTCTTATACCCTATAAATTAGGTTATTCAACAATTTTGCAATATAAGCTGGAGATGAAATAATAAATGTCCACTTGTTATTAATTAGTTTTGTGGAAACTGGTTACTGCCATATATAGTGAATTGATACATTTCCAACTACTCAAAGAATATTGTTCCCTTATTTTGTTTTTAAAGTTAATGGATGTTCTAGGAATATTGGTTTAATAAGTATTTTTAAAAACGTTTTATGGAAAAATAAAAAAATTAATTATTTTAACAGCTTTTTATATTTTCAATGGAAATGATATCAAAACTTTTTAAAAATATTTTATTAACAATTGTCCTAAGACCATTCATAAATATGACCCTTTGTTTTTTTTTTTATAAGATTAGAAGGAAAAAAAGTAGTTAAGAGTTTTTTCCAACTTAGATTTTAGGGTTTTAATCTCTTACTCCCAAGTCTCAACCAAAAAAGAAAAAAAGAAAAGAAAAGAAAAAAGTCCCAACTATCAAATTATAGATAAAAAAATAGTTTTTTTTTTTTTTTTTTTAATAAATAGAAAGAAAGTAATAAATGAACGTCTTAGAGTTGTAAGAGTCATTAACTTCAAAAAAGGAAGATAGTTATAAGCCTCATATCCGACCATATCTACGACAAACGGACACAATGCTATAGTGTATATACAACGTTGTAGACTTGTAGTGGTGTGACAATGGAGTTATATAATAAGTGATTATGCCATATAATTCTCCGGGTTTGGTAAGGTCGTAATGATGACAAAGCCAATTCGCAATGGTTCTTCTGCGCATTAATTGTAGCTGCAGGGACAGAGCTAGAGGTTTCAGTATTGGGTGGTTTTACTGTTGACTGTATGTATTGATTTCAACATTTGATTTTGCTAGTACTTAGTTGCTGAGATTGATTTTTTTTTTTCTTTTTTGTGTCGATAAAAACAAAATTATTTTTGTTTAGAATTTTTTAAATGACAGGGTTGTTTATTTTAGATAAAATTGGTTAATTGAGTTTAATTTTTTTTTAAGTTTTACTATTGGTAATTTTTGTTGTTGAACTATTTTTTTGGGGCTTGTATATTTTGTTTTAGATTTTAGATCTATAATTTTTTTTATAATCACTAAAATAAGGAAGATACTAGCACTACAAACTTTTTATTATTATAAAGGGTCCGGTTCTTAGGGCATACATTAAGCCATCTATTTTTGGAAAAAATTTCTCGAAAATTGAAAAAGTTGTCAATACTTTTTCAATTTCCGAAATTTTTTTTTCCAAAAATGAAAATTATTGTGTGCCCTCAGGGCACACGTTAGTAAAATCTTATTATAAATTATTAATGTAATAAGTGGTTACTAGTAAGTAAAAAAATGATGTGAATGGTGGGTCTATGTGCGAACCAATAAGAATTTGCTATCAAAACAGTTCGTAAAAATGTTATAAAAAAGTTTGTGAGTATATCATTACTCTTAAAAGAATCAATGATATTATTTAAGGGAAAAAAAATGTAATTTTATAGAACAAAATTGCTAAAATTAGTACACACATAATAATAATAATAATAATAATAATAATAATAATAATATTATTATTATTATTATTATCACTTTTAAAAAAAATTTGGGGGGGGGGGGGGTGTGCATTCCCCCCTAGTCCAAAGCTAGCTACGTCCCTGTGCAGTTGATATGCTTGTAAGCCTGTTCATCGACCACGCATGCATTTACATTGAATACATTATGTTCTAACGTAAGTATTGTACAAGACTCAAAAGCTGGTCTCAAAAAAAGAGTAAGTATTGTACATTGTCTAACATGTCAAGAGTATTGTAGTTGATCAGTGATATTACTTTTTCTCAACAAGAACTTAGATAATTCCGCTTATTCTCACATGGAGGAAAACTTGGATTTGAATCCCACTTGCCTCGCTTAATGTAAATGAAAAAATAAAAATAAAATAAAGAGTAAGTATTGTACATTGTCTAACATGTTTTTGCCATGTGACGTATGTAACTACATCACAAGTATTAACATAGATTGTTTTCAATGAAATTGAAGAAGTTTAAGAAAAATACTTTAATTAAAATTACATTTTCAAGGATTCTAAAATATTATTTGGATTAAAATTAATTAATTGAAGTTTCATTATGTCTTTAGATTATTTATGAGATATTAGTTTTTTTTTTTTTACCATTTTCATTGTTTAATTTTTTTTTTTGAGGAAATTTCGTTGTATAACTTGAAGTAATTTATTGTTATTATTATTTATTTTCTCATTAAATCCAATTTTATTCTTGGATTTTTAAAAACTTTACATATGATGATAAACCCAAATAATTAGTGGCGACGCCACGTTATGGTCAAGGTATTCCCAGGAACACGCTGACTTGAATTTTTTTTTTATATATAATAATTAATTTTTTTAATTTGTTTACCCTTAAAAAAAAATAGGAACACCCTCAAAAAAAAAAAAAAAATAGGAACACCCTCAAAAAAAAAAAAGCCCAAAAAAAAAAAGGAAACTAAATTAAAAAAAAAAAAATTGTAACAGAGCAAAACAACGGACGGCCAGCCCAATATCAAGCCCACGAAAAGCCCAACAGAGCCCAACAGATTACAGAGAAGCACACCCACGGATTTAAAAAAAAAAAAAAAAAAAAAAAAAACCAAAACCCCAATACAAAGCAAATCACTAAATCAGAAACCTCAAATCAGTAAACCAGTACATCAGAAATCACTAAAGCTAAAGAAAACCTAAAAACAGAGCAATAGAGCAAGTGCGCAACGCCTCCCCTTAGAAGTTAGATCGGTCCAATCACACCGTCGCAGTACAGACTCTAGAGCACATCGTTGCCCCTTATCGGAGATAGGTCCAGCCGCAGTCCAGAGCACATCGTTGCTCATCGGAGATCACTCGCACATCGCGTCGTACATCGTCGCAAATCACTCGTAGATCGCTCGACGGTCATTGCCTCAGCCTTCACTCTTCTAGCCTCCCTGCTTGGCTGCTCCGATGCTCTCTCAAGGTATTTCTCTCTGACTCTCTCTCTCTCTCTCTCTCTCTCTCTCTCTCTCTCTTTATTCTTTAAGAGTAACTTTAAGTCTTTATCTAAACTGTGAAGATTAACTTTATCTGAACTGTGATTAGCTGAAACAGTGAAGCTTTTAACTTTATTAATATTTTGCCTATTTTTTGACTTTTTGAATTTGGCTTTATCTTATGATTCTTATTTGTTGGTTGGTGTGTGTAATGTGTTGGTGTTGGTATTGGTGAGTTGGTTAGATATTGTCTTTTAGTGTAATGTTATTGTGATTTGTGATTGTGAAATTTTCTGATTGGCAGTTGGCTCATGATCCTAATAATTAATAATTTAATTAATCAATACATTATAAAAGACAAACAAATTAAATTATGTTAGGCTAAATAACAATTAATAATTTTATAATTAATGAAATAACAATATAACAAATTATAGTTTATAAAAGACAAACAAATTAATAAAACAACTAAACAAAAATAATTAATAATTTTATTAATATTTCAAATGAATTTATAGTTTATTGTACAGCTACCTTTGTTCATTTATTTTCTTTTCATTTTTTTTTCCTTTTGAGGTTTTTTGGGGTACAAAATGCAAATTTGTTTTGGTTTTAAGAACATTTTTTTTTTAAAGCACAAACTTCATGCCAGCCAAATCTTGAATTTCAGCCGGTATTTACTGAAATGTCCCGAAACACTGAAATGACTCGAAATTTTTTCAAAGTGAAATAGGAATACTCTGGACAAAATTCCTGGAGTCGCCACTGCATATAATTAATGTTACATACTAAAAGTTGGGTCTTACATGTTGTTGTCATACAATGTAGCTTAATGTAAGTGTCACATTTAATACAATGTGCTTTTGCTATATGTGACTTATATAAGTTCATTAAAATTTTGATGATAAGTTACTATTGGTAAAGTTTTGTTACTGAAATATCAAGGAGTTTAATATATTAGTCTGATTAAATCTTCATAATTTTTTAAAAAACTTAAAAATGAGTATTATTTATCTACAAATATTTTTATAATGTATTTTAATTTATAATTTCAGACATTGTGATTAAGCTATGTAGCTTGATGAACGCATTGCACACATCATACAATGTGCTTTTGTTGATGTAGTCCTCTTTAATTTGTCTATTGCACATGTAATATCATGAAGGTTGGCGACACAAAGTAAAACAAAAGGACCTCCGGGCCTTGTAGCCTGGTGGTACCCGGTGCTCTATGTTACCGTTAGCGTGGGGTTCTGTCCCCGAAATAAACAATTATCCAGCCAACAAAAAAAAAAAAAAAAAAAGAAGTAAAACGAAAGGATATACCACAATTTATTCAAGGTTCTTGAATATATAGCTAGAAAGTGACAAAATAAATGTACCGTGTGCTTTGTAAAACATGCTAGAGAAATAGATAATATTGATAGTTATGTAACATGGATAAAAGAAAATCCATTGCTAATTGAATCAAATGTTACTCATGATGTATTAAATTTAACTTCTTCTTAATAAAATTACAAGTTTCTCACCAAAAAAATAATACCGTGTGCGTTAGATCTCTTTTCGATTTTCCGTTTCACATTTTGAATAACTTTCATGATTGTTGTCTACATACACAAAGTCTAAACAAATGGTCATTCAACCACAAAATTTTCCACTTGTAACAACGTGTACCTTGTGCTTTAACTCGCTTTTCGATTTGCGTTTCAAAATATGTGTTGTACATGTGATAATATGAATAACATTGCCAACACACGTCGATACTTCACTAATTTTAAAATTTATACCTTTACAATTAAATTTTTTTTTTTTGAGGGAAACTTTACAATTAAATTGATATACTTTTTTGTTACTTGGAAAATTAGATACGAGAAATTATACCACCGGGCCTTGTGCCTAAGTGGTATCCGGGCCTTGTAGCCTTGATAAGTTCGGGGGTTCGATCCCCCTTAACAACAAATTACCCAGCCAAAAAAAAAAAAAAAAAGATATGAGAAATTATATTAAAGGTTAAACTAATTTTTTTAAAGTCACCGGGAAGTTAAAAAATGACTTCCTAGCTTCTTATTCCTATTAGGAGTTTTGTAACTCAATTATGATATTTCTAATGAAAACATAAAAAATTCAAATTCTTCATTCTCCAACTATCAAATTATTAAAAAAAAAAAAAAATTCATAGAGAAAAGAGTTGGTTGATCAATAAAAGGATTGGTGATCACTTCATTAGGGTACTTATATTTGAATTTATCCTTATAAATAGTTTAACTTTTTCTTTTTTGAGAAGACAATGGTCTTGACATAATTAATTTCTTTAATATCAATATATAACTTGGTTTAAATTTCTATATTCAACTCAATTTTTTTTTTGAGAAAGATATTCAACTCAAATTTGATTGAAGAAAATTTTCAATTTCATTATACCGTTGTGGGAGAGACGAATCTCTGACCCCAAGAAGGAATTGTCCTCTTTGGAAATCACTACTACACATGAGTGGGAGGCGTCTCTCCCTAATGTGAGATTGAGCAAAACCTTGAGGATTAAGGTTCAACGCCATTTCCAAAGAGGACAATTCCTTCTTGGGGTTAGAGATTTGTCCCTTCCACAACCGTAATAACTAAGTACTGTAAATGAGTCTCTTTAATTTGAATGTTATTCTTTTGCATCATTATTATACTGTTGTCAAAGTGGAATTGATTTTAGTAAACACTAGCTAAAGTACTATTTAGCCAAAAAAAAAAAAAAAAACATTTGTTGGTGGGGATAATCAATTGGCAATTCAACCTGTGGTTGGCGTGGACATTTAAGAAAAAAAAAAAAGGTATATGCATATAGTACTTCCTCACAAAAAATATATCATGCATTTTAGATTTTCAAAAATATATAAGCTAATAATAAAATTTTACTATGGGTGTATTTAGATACTGTTTATTTTATTGAAACTAAAAAATTATTGCTGAAAGTACTGTAAATAAATATAAAAATTAGTTGAAATAGTACAGCAGGACCATAAATAATATCAAAAAGTACAGCAAAACCCATAACTAATACAAAAAATAAATTGAATAGTGAAATAAATTTAAATTTTCATTCTTAACCAATCGCACACCATGTATCCTACACTTTTCTCTTTTTGGAGAAACACTGTATAATATAGACTTAATAGTAGTGAAATATAGACTTAATAGTAGTGAATTAGGTACAAAGTGCAAACCTTCCTACAAGGCATATGATCTTGTGCCTCATAGTTTCATACAAATAAGCCCACTAGTCTAGTTCCTTTTGTTTTTTTTTTTTTTGTGTATGGACTTTCTTCTCTCTTTACTAAGCACCCAAACACAACCTCCACTAGTATAGCAAATAGTTCTACAAAGCTTATTTTAATGCACTAATTAATACCATTAACCAAACCCTCCCCAAATTAACAAGAATTAATTTATCAAGAATGATGGCAAGCATTAAAAAAAAGATTTAACCTTTCACCCTAGGCAAGATAACAGCTTTGAGAGGGTTCTGCATCACAACAGTAAAAGCAAAAGTCGCAGTCGGGTCGGGCGGAGCACCGGGAACCGGAACCCACTTGAAGGCATGAACCATCCTAGCCAGCAAGAGATTCACATGCAAAGTACCCAAAGTCATTGCTGGACAAATCCTCCTCCCAGCTCCAAATGGCACCATCTTGACCCCTCTATTCCCAGTCACATCCACATCAACCCCATCACCCACCAAAAACCTCTCGGGTTTAAACTCATTCGGATCCTCCCACATACCCGGATCCTCAGTAACCCAAGCAGTGTAAAACTCCACACTTGCATCCTCAGGTATATTGTACCCACCTAGCTTAGTCTCCTTTGTAGCCGCATGAGATAGCACAAAATGACTTGGTGGGTGCCTCCTAAATGTTTCTTTAACCACAGCACCAAGATAACTCATTTTCTCCACATCATTCTCAGTCACCAACCCTTCTTTCCCTACATGTTCAACTATTTCCTTGTACAATTTTTCTTGAATCTCTTGGTTCATCACCAAGTGAAGCAAAGCCCATTCCACTGTTGTAGCACTTGTGTCAGTCCCAGCATTTATCACTTCCGAACACAATGTCACAAGCTCTTCCTCACCTAGCTTGCCTCTACCAGGAACTTCAAGCCCAAAAAGAGAGTCTATATAAGCAGCACCAATAGGACTCGCCATTTCAACATTGGTACCACTACTTTTTCCACCGCTTTCTACAAAAGCTTTTCTCCTTCTCACCAATGGAACCAAACACTCCAGCTGTTTCTTTCTCAACTCTTTAGCTTCTTTGAGTTGCTTACGAAACAAAGGAGTGAGCACTGGCATGAAATCTGGAAGCTTTGGAGTTGTCATCAACATCACGTCCTTCAACACACTTTCAATCTTTTTAATCTCATCCTCAGAGATTTTTGCTCCGAAGCAAAGACATATCAGGACGCTACAAATAGTGAGCCTACAGTTACTCATAACCTCGACAAACCCCTTTTCAAAAGCCTCTTTTTGGAGCCTTTTGATGTGGTTTTCGAGTGCCCATTTACGTATCCAACTGCACTGTTTTACTCTATTAGGGTTTATCAACTCGGTCACGAAGTTACGCCTTAGTGTTCGCCACAGAGGACCGTATACGGCCGAGTTGATAGCACATTTTCCGACACTGAATATGAGCCGGATAGGCGAGTCAGCTGGGCGGCTCGCGAACTCGGGGCCTCGTTGAACTAGGGCTTCATGGATGAGCTCAGAACTGGTGACAATCACGAGTGTGCGTTGTCCCATTTGCATGGTGAAGATTGGGCCATATTTTGCCCGCAAATCACGTACTATAAAGATGAATGGACGGCGTTGGAGGATGATTTGGCCTAGATTTCCGATTATAGGCCAACCCGGTGGCCCAGGAGGAAGGTTTTTGGGGCCGCCGCCGGTGATGGACCAGTAGCGCCACCACAAGCGGAGGAAGATAAGAGCAAAGAAGAGGACAAGAAGGTCTTTGAAATCCATTTTTGTCAACAGGAGAGAAAAGAAGAAAGGAAGTTACTTGACCAAGTTAAAGGTTGTAAGGAAGGGGTATAGTTATTTATAAAAGGAGAAATTTGGGGTAGTGAATGAGTTTGGTCAATGGTAAGTGATGGCATTGAATATTTTGATCAGATGAATTTACTCTTTGAAGTACAGATGCACATGGTAGTGTTTGGGTTTGATGCTGAAATTACTGTGAAGTACAGGTCACTGCTGTACGTATTAATAGAGCTATATTCAGCTAGTGAGCTGTGAAGATTTTAAGAGCATTACCGACAAAGTTTTTAAAAATTTTATGATTTAGTATTTTAAAAAGTTATTTTATCAACCTTAACAACTCATTTTATAATATATTTAATATTAAAGATTTCTTTTTTTATCATTTCATTTAAAATAATATAAATTACTCATTAAAATAATAAAAAACAACTACACAACCAACCTTTTTCACCACAAGTATTAAAATAATAATGTTTTTTTTTTTTTTTTTTTAAAAAAAAGATTTAACCTTTCACCCTAGGCAAGATAACAGCTTTGAGAGGGTTCTGCATCACAACAGTAAAAGCAAAAGTCGCAGTCGGGTCGGGCGGAGCACCGGGAACCGGAACCCACTTGAAGGCATGAACCATCCTAGCCAGCAAGAGATTCACATGCAAAGTACCCAAAGTCATTGCTGGACAAATCCTCCTCCCAGCTCCAAATGGCACCATCTTGACCCCTCTATTCCCAGTCACATCCACATCAACCCCATCACCCACCAAAAACCTCTCGGGTTTAAACTCATTCGGATCCTCCCACATACCCGGATCCTCAGTAACCCAAGCAGTGTAAAACTCCACACTTGCATCCTCAGGTATATTGTACCCACCTAGCTTAGTCTCCTTTGTAGCCGCATGAGATAGCACAAAATGACTTGGTGGGTGCCTCCTAAATGTTTCTTTAACCACAGCACCAAGATAACTCATTTTCTCCACATCATTCTCAGTCACCAACCCTTCTTTCCCTACATGTTCAACTATTTCCTTGTACAATTTTTCTTGAATCTCTTGGTTCATCACCAAGTGAAGCAAAGCCCATTCCACTGTTGTAGCACTTGTGTCAGTCCCAGCATTTATCACTTCCGAACACAATGTCACAAGCTCTTCCTCACCTAGCTTGCCTCTACCAGGAACTTCAAGCCCAAAAAGAGAGTCTATATAAGCAGCACCAATAGGACTCGCCATTTCAACATTGGTACCACTACTTTTTCCACCGCTTTCTACAAAAGCTTTTCTCCTTCTCACCAATGGAACCAAACACTCCAGCTGTTTCTTTCTCAACTCTTTAGCTTCTTTGAGTTGCTTACGAAACAAAGGAGTGAGCACTGGCATGAAATCTGGAAGCTTTGGAGTTGTCATCAACATCACGTCCTTCAACACACTTTCAATCTTTTTAATCTCATCCTCAGAGATTTTTGCTCCGAAGCAAAGACATATCAGGACGCTACAAATAGTGAGCCTACAGTTACTCATAACCTCGACAAACCCCTTTTCAAAAGCCTCTTTTTGGAGCCTTTTGATGTGGTTTTCGAGTGCCCATTTACGTATCCAACTGCACTGTTTTACTCTATTAGGGTTTATCAACTCGGTCACGAAGTTACGCCTTAGTGTTCGCCACAGAGGACCGTATACGGCCGAGTTGATAGCACATTTTCCGACACTGAATATGAGCCGGATAGGCGAGTCAGCTGGGCGGCTCGCGAACTCGGGGCCTCGTTGAACTAGGGCTTCATGGATGAGCTCAGAACTGGTGACAATCACGAGTGTGCGTTGTCCCATTTGCATGGTGAAGATTGGGCCATATTTTGCCCGCAAATCACGTACTATAAAGATGAATGGACGGCGTTGGAGGATGATTTGGCCTAGATTTCCGATTATAGGCCAACCCGGTGGCCCAGGAGGAAGGTTTTTGGGGCCGCCGCCGGTGATGGACCAGTAGCGCCACCACAAGCGGAGGAAGATAAGAGCAAAGAAGAGGACAAGAAGGTCTTTGAAATCCATTTTTGTCAACAGGAGAGAAAAGAAGAAAGGAAGTTACTTGACCAAGTTAAAGGTTGTAAGGAAGGGGTATAGTTATTTATAAAAGGAGAAATTTGGGGTAGTGAATGAGTTTGGTCAATGGTAAGTGATGGCATTGAATATTTTGATCAGATGAATTTACTCTTTGAAGTACAGATGCACATGGTAGTGTTTGGGTTTGATGCTGAAATTACTGTGAAGTACAGGTCACTGCTGTACGTATTAATAGAGCTATATTCAGCTAGTGAGCTGTGAAGATTTTAAGAGCATTACCGACAAAGTTTTTAAAAATTTTATGATTTAGTATTTTAAAAAGTTATTTTATCAACCTTAACAACTCATTTTATAATATATTTAATATTAAAGATTTCTTTTTTTATCATTTCATTTAAAATAATATAAATTACTCATTAAAATAATAAAAAACAACTACACAACCAACCTTTTTCACCACAAGTATTAAAATAATAATATTTAATAATTTTTTTTTTTTTTTTTTTTTTTAGATTGGAGCTCAATTGCCTTTTTTTTATTATTTTTTTTTATTAAATTTAGCATGTTTGTTGTAACTTGCTTTTTGATGCTTTTTATAAACTTGATGTTAAAATTTAACATTTATAGCATTTAGCATTCTTAATGAGAATGCTCTAATGACTCATTGACATAATGTTATTACAAGGAAGATAATGGAAAAATGTTAAATAAATTGGGAATTCAATGGCAGTCTTAGGTGGTATTTATGGACAGGTGGGGTTGGTTGTAGTTGAATTTGCATTATTACAGCTTCGGGAATTAAGGAAAAACAAACACAGAGAGAGAGAGAGAGAGAGAGAGAGAGAGAATCCTTTATCGATGTTATGTATGTATGTATGTATATGAATATAGAAGACTTGTTATGATACCACTGAGCATGATTGATTGCGCTGGTCAGGAGGGTAGTTAAAATTTTTTATTTGGAGGGAACGTATGATATTAATTTATTAGTTTATACAAATTTTTATAAATACGTACAAACATAGATATTTGTACACATATATAACTTAGCATCCTTTTTTTTGGGGGATATAACTTAGCATCCTTTTTTTTGGTCATAACTTAGCATCATTTATAGTGAATCTTTAACGTTTTCATTTTTAATATAAGTTACCAAATTATCAATTAAAGTGAGTAAAAAATTTTCAATTGAACTAATAAAATATTCAAAGACATGAATGATTTAAAATTTTAACAAACACAAGAACACATGTTATAATAAAAACTGAATGTGAGAAAGAAAAAAAAATCTCTATGACACTAGACAAGTTGGACAATTTTTTTAAGAGCAACATTAGACTAGCTCATATATTTGGGGGGCCAAGTCACTTAGGGCAGCAGTTAATAATTCATTTAAAGAAAGTTTTTATAGGAAAAAAAAGCAATTAATATTTTGACAGTTTTTTTATTTCCCATAAAAGTGGTGTCAAAACTTTCCTAAAATGGATTGTTAACTAATATCCTAAGGACACTCGTTAGCATGACCCTTAAAATATTTTTAAAATTTGGGAGGCGACTCCACACACATACATGTAGCTTCGCCCCTAGTGTTGGTTAATAACATAGTATATTAATTTTCTTGATAGTTGTTCCAAAAAATATATATTAAAATATTTAATTTCATTAAAAATTTTAAAATTTCTATTCTCCATTTCAATTGGTAAGGTTTATATAGTAAAATTTATATTCCAAGCATTACTCATTGCAATTTTATTATATAAACTTTACAAATTAATATGTCATCAATTATAAGAAATAATTTAAATATTTATTTGCCAAAAACTTTATAGCTGAATTGACACATTCTCGTGTACAAAGTGCTTGAGAGTTTAGGGGTAAAGGGTTTGAGTTGTGGAGTTAACAATATGTTTTTAAATTGTTCTTTTGTAATTATTAACATATTAATTTGTAAGTTCAATACAGTAAAACTACTCTATTTTCTATATTTAATAGTACTCATTTTTATTTTGTATATTAAAATTTGTAGTAAGTTTCGCTTCTAGCAGCATTACTCAATACCATTTTGGATGGTCAGAGTCAGACTTAATACTTCATAGTTATCAAATCAAAACCGCAGCAAAACTTGCCCAATTATGCTCATATTGATTCCATCACGGAGATCATGCGGCCTGCCTTTCACGATGGTAGCTATTTGAGATTTCCGAGGATGAACGATCTTGGGCAATGACAATTGGCAAGAGCAAGATCACGCGCGAGTAGTACAGCTCATTGGTTAGCTTGTTCGGCTAGTTTTAGCTACTCCTGGCAATGACGAATAGCCCACAACGAAATTCGATGCTAGCATTGCTTGATTATTTCCCAAACAACTTATCCTAAATAATTATTTCCCCAACCACAGCACCAACCACCCCCCCAAACAAAACCAATCATATTCAATCAAGAATCCAAATTATTCCATAAAAAAAAAAAAAGAATCCAAATTATTATTATTTTTAACATTTATAACATAGTTGTTTTTTGTTTTTGTTTTTTATTGGACTTATTTATATTTTAATTGCATTCCAAAAACATTACAAATTTGTATATAATGGATCACAAAAAAATTAATTCAAACATTTTTTACATATATATATATTTTTTAATTAGACTTATTTATTATGTAGTTGAAATAACACAAATTACTTTATTTTGTAAGTCTTTTATTGTAAAATAGATAATAATTTTAAACTTTTTTTTGCTGTAGCTTTAACATTTTTAAATTTCTTAGCAACCAGTACTTTTTTCAGTATTTGTGTAATAAAATAAAATTTGTAATACCTTTAATATCACTTTTTTTAATTTTTCAAAAGTTCTAAAATTCACTCTTAGATGTTAGGAGATGTAATGTATATAGTGCTTCAGTTTCATCTGATGCTAAGGCTAAAAGCAGGTTAGGGGCCTTATTACTCTAGGATCAATCGTACAATCGTATCATTTAGACAGTATTTACCAATAGGAGAGGTGATCTAGTTGTAGAAATTTATTGTGACTAATTATCCATGCGAGTCCAGAAGTTGTGGATTTGAGTAGTGTTAGGTGTCTCATTAGTACTCAAGTGGTCTATACCATAACGCAATGTGTGAATTTAAGTGGTGCAGGGACAATGATTAAATCGAGATGACTTTTTCTTTTATTTAGCAAAGAAAAGAAAAAAGAAAGAAGAAGACTATTTTGTAATTTCAATTTTAATATTTGATACCTTTCATATGTTTGTTTGCACACTCAATTATAGTGTCATTCGTCTATTTGGGTTCTAGTGGGTTCTAGTTAGTATCAAGCGTTTGAGAAAAATAACTAGGAGTCAAACCCTTATGATCTGTTTGGATTGAGGGGAAGAGAGGGGAAGTAGACTCAAAATTAGCTTATTTTTAGCCAACTTAATTCTACTCCCCCTCCTCAATCCAAACCAACCCTCAGTTGCGGCTATAGGCCAGGACCAATAGCCGCGTTTTTAGAAACACGGCTATAGCACACACTCTAGCTACGTTTATAAAAGGCGGCTATAGGGGACAATTATAGCCATATTTTAAAAACGCGGTTATAACCTTCTTCATTTTTTATTTTTTTTTTGAATTTGGCAAAAATGCGGCTATTATTGTTTTATTAATTTTTTTTTTTCCTGGCCAGATGGTTTGGTCTTGCTCCTTTGTTATTCAGTAGCATTTTACTTGCTAATTAGTAAGTATTATAAGCTAAAAATATGATCACATAATAACATGATTCTTGGCTGCATTTAACAAAGAAAACTAATGTAAAAAATTGAATGCGTAAATGCTAATTCACAGATATGACTTATTATTGTCATATATATGGTATCTTATTGTTACTCCATAAGTATTAACAGAGATGATGACAGGCGTGAGGAAAGCATCCTGGTTGAAAAAAGTTATGTTAGCCAAACAGGTTGGAGACTATCCAGCCAACCCAATTCTGTTCTGTCTAAAACTGTGAAGGCCAAATACTTCCCTAATAGTTCCCCCTTTGATGGGAAACTAAAACCTTAGGATTTCTAGTTTTGGAAAAGTCTATGCTCAACACAAATTCCCCTCTAAATCTTGCCAAATGGAGGATAGGCATAGGCAAAAGCATTGAGATAAATCATACAGACTGGTTCACTCCTAAGATTGATAATACTCAGCTGGAAGAGTTGCGTCCAACTAAACTTTGGTTGAAAAGTTTGGGGCGTATGACACTTTCTTTTGAGGCTGAGGTTCCAATTAAATTCACTTAGGTGAGGCCTCTAGAAGGCCATGAAGCAATCACATAATGCATGTGACACAGCATCATGAGGTTCCAATTAAATCCTTCCTTGCTGTTGTTATCTGTGAATGGAAAATTTTAAATTAAAATGAAGTTAGGAAGGAACAAAAGACACTTTATTGGCCAACCAGTATCCTGCAATTCTTGGTCACTAAAGGTATCCTCGGCTACATGTTTAATTATCCAATAATGCATCCTGGAAGACAGCAAAAAGCATGACAATCATGCTAAGGAAACTCATGAACAACTTTTTATTGCAAGCACAACCAGATAGATTAGTTGTACTCAACTTGTACATCTAGGCATATAATGATATAAAGTATGCAACTGTTTCAAAGTTACTATTTCATTTCCTTTTGTCTTCGTATTGTAAATACTTCAGGTTTGCGCATAACTATAATACCAGATAAATACATCTCTGAAACACTTGTTTAGTACGCACCTTGGCCACAAATATATCTTTACACCATTGTGCAACAACATCATCTGTTTCTGGCAAGTCCTTCATCAAATGCCGCTTAATGTGGACATGCATCTACAGAGACTAAGGACAAGTGGCCTTCGGTTGTAGCTAACTCAGTCACTAACAGATTGGTCTAAACTACATACAGCTTTGTGACTTAATGCTAGACTACATGTCGTTTTGGACTCATCTGTACTATGTTTCTGTACGGGAGTCAGCACTAAACCAAGAATTGAAAGGAACTTTTTTCATTCAAACCCCTTGTCACTTTGAGCCTTGAGGATCTTCATTTTATTTATTTATTTATTTTATTTATCTAAATGGGTGGTAAGAATGAAAATGAATTTATTAGTACTACTGAAAAAAAAAAGAGGTGCACGAGGTTGTAGCAAAGGTTAGCCAGCCAAAGGCATAACAATGACAAGGGGAAAAAAAAATTTAAAGAAACAATTAATTAAAAAATAACACCACTAACATTGCATTTTTAGATCATTTTTAGCCAAAGGCATCTCCAATTCACTAGAGCCGTGATCATCTCGTGAAACTGAGAAAGTACATTTCCCTCTTAAGTTTTAATTTCACGATTAGGGTGTACTATGGGTTCTAAGGTATGTTTATTTTACTGTTGTAAGTAAAATTTGGGCAAGCAAAAATTCTCTTTGTAATGCCCTAAAATCATAAATGTAAGGACACGATTTTGTAACGAACCTAAACAGTATTGGGTTCGCACGTAAAAGACCCAGACAATATGATTTTTAGAGCGTGGGTGTAAAGAACTAGGTTAACTGTGGTCTCTCCTCCAAAGATTTACTCTCAAGTACGTTCAAGGTTTACAGTTGGTATAATGAATGTTTTTCTTTTGTGACTAGTGCAACTCTCTTTTTCTTCTCTTACTTTCTTCTTTCTAGTTTATGTCTGTTCTTCTCTTTTCTTTTTCTGTCCCGATCCTTTTCTTCATGTTCTTCTTTTAGTTTATATACTCCCCTTTGCGCTCCATCCTTACCGCACACGTATAGGTTGTGTCCGGATGATTTCTTTCTGTCCCATCTGGCACCTCCTGGAACTTCCTATGGGCAGCTGTAAGGCTGCTTCCTTACTGTTCAGGTATCACCTCCACATTAATGCGGCCAGAGAGTTGGTTGAGAGGTCATTAATGCGGAGGCAGCTGTAGTTACAGATATTTGTTTGCCTTATCTCTTTCATTTTTAGTCGGCTACTCTATCCTTTGCGATGACCTAATTCTGAGATTTGATCGCAGTGAGACCACGTCCTGATCGTCCTCGGACGCATACTGCCGAGGAGCATGGTGTCCTCGGACGGGTATACGGCCTTGGATGGGCCACGGGCCCAACAATCCTGAACCAATTCTGAACCCTATGGGTCCATTAGTCGAACGGTCCCCACAATAGCCCCTCAAAATCCTACTTTTCGACTCCTCAGGAGAAAATGTGGATTTTGACGTCATAAGCCTGCACCTGTGCGCATTTTGGGGCATGCCCCTGACGCTTCAGCACCCCGATTTTGGCAGCATTAAATTCTGACAACTCCTTTGTCTCCCACGTTCAACGGTGAGATCTAAATCAAACGGCAGGGGGCTTCTCTTGTTTTGTGAGCGGGAATTTCACCGCTCACAACCCTCACATGACTATAAAGGCGCTCCCTAATTAAACCTGCACCTTACCCTTGATGACTACGTGGTTCTAGAGCTTTATACATTGAATCTGCCTTCTTCCAGTCTTCGCTATTCTCCTGGCGACTACAAATAATCGTACGTTGTCCGAGGTCCTTCCTTTGAACCTGTAAGTCCTCTTGAAGTTTTTACCATTTTGGTTTAAAGCCAAAAAGTCTTTTCTACTAAGTTTTTTAGAAAAATGGGGAAACAGAGGAATCCCTTTCGGTGTCTCATTGACTCCGAGGAGAGTATTAGAAACTTCCGCTCTAAGTACAAGATCCCACCAACGGTAGGGATGAGGTATGCAGCCCAAGGGGAGTGGGTTGATGCCAGGCAAACCGGGGAAGTGGTTATCCCCATGATCGCCTTTATTGAGGGCGGGATGACCATCCCCATGGGTAGTATCACTAGGGGTTACCTCAATTTCTTTAGGCTGTCCCCCACCCAATGTGCTCCCAATATGTTTAGGGTCCTGGGAAGTGTAGACACTCTGAATCAGAGAATGGATCTAAAGCTATCCCATCACGACGTGAATTGGGTGTACAGCCTTCACCGTCTAGCTGACCAGGACTATTATCTCAAGTCGAGATATCCTGAAGTAAGGCTAATTCAGTGCCTCCCTACTTCAAATAAGAACCTAAAAGAGGATTTCCTTATTTTTTCTGGGGAATGGCATGATGGTCTACCTTGCCCGACAGTAGAGGGAACACCAGGTGGGTGCGAAGTTACAGACCTATGCTACTTAGCTCGCGAACACATTTTACTTACCTTTATTATTTTCGTGTCTTACAACTTTAACTTTAGAATCAACGGTTTTGCAGATAGACGCTACACGAAGCCCAATCTCAGATTAGTCAATAAAGCGAGCCTAGACAGGTTATTGAAAGCTGAAATATACGTGAACGAGGCTGATGGTCAGCTACGGGCAGCACATTTAATTCTTGACTATACCCCCCTTTCTTTTGGCTTTCAGGCGCCGAAGTGCATGATTAGGGCACGCGATCCTTGGCTTCGCCGTATCAGTGTTGCCTACGAAGGGTTTATTGTTCCAGAGGGTATTCCACTTCCCAAATACACACCTCGCACAGAGCCTCTTTTCGTGGCCAGCGTCTCGGCGGGACCTTCTTCACCCTCACCTTCCCTCAAGAAAAAGGGAACCAATAGGAGAAGGAAAAGGGGAAAAGACAAGGAAACCGTTGTAACAGTATCTGAATCCGCGGACGATTTCGAGATTTTCGATCAGCCCACAAGCCCCGAGGAAAATCTTGATGAGATAGGGATACAAAGGAAACCCCAGAAAAGCTTGATGGAGCTGATGGAAGGTCAACCGGGAAAGTCTGCACCTGCCAAAACAATACCATCCCAGGCTTCATCTCTTCCAGCCAGGTCTCCTCCTCCAGTTCCTCGCCACCCTCCTCGATCATCTCCGCAACCAGCGCCGCCCAGCGCTGCCGAGCAGGAAAAACGCAGGGAACAGAAGGGCAAGGAGGTGGCAGATGCGAGCAAGTCTCATCCCACTCGAGAGGAGGATGTCCAACGAGCTGCAAAGCAGCAGAAAACTAGGCACCCCGCTACGCGGGGCCACGAGAAATCCGATTCCCCAAATCCTGATTCACAAGCGTGGCTGCCAGTTCCTATGCTCGGTGGGGAGCCCCTGCGAGACGATGCCTCTATAAGGGACTTTAATGGCGGCATTGGGTGTCATGTAGCCTCGGCCATAGAGGAGGCCTTATTGCTCCCAAAAGATATGGCTGAGATAAAGAATGTGAGGAAGAATCAAATCATCCTTGACAACAAACGATACTTGGGCATGGTGAGAAGCTGTCTTTTACACTGTTTCATTCTGTGACTGTTACTTACTAATGCACACTTTTCATTAACTATAACGCTAACTCACCTCCCCATTTTTTACAGATCATCCAAAATACTTTCAAGCTAGATGAGATGCTCAATGCTTGCTCCAACCAGCTAGATGATGAAAGGAAAAGAAGGGTAATGGCTGTACAGACCATGTCCAAATCTGAACAGGATTTAATCGACGCAAGGAAAAAACTACAGGTCGAAGAAGAAGCTCGCAAGAGTGCTGAATCGACATCAGAAGGCTACCAGAAGCAGGCCGAGGAACAAGCCAAGCTTCTGCGCGAGGCGAATGCCGAGCTGAAGAAGACTCAGGAGCAAGTTCTTGTTCTTAAGAAGCATCTAGAAGAAACTCAGAGGCTAAGGGAGAAAGCTGAAAAGCTCAAAGAACAAGCCGAGAAAGCGAAAATCAAGTCCGAACAGGCAATGAATGAAGCCGAGCAGAGGGGCTACGAAATTGGGATAGCTAAAACTGAGAAAGCTTTAAGAGCCGAGGTTCCGGAGGTGTGCCGCATCTTCTGCGCGAGAACCTGGAGCGAGGCTCTTAACCGTGCTGGGGTTGAAGCCTCATCTGAACTACGTAAGCCAGAGAACGTATATTACCCCGAAGCGATACGCTCCTCAGCTCCTCAACCATACCAGGCTGATACTCCTTCCCCAGCTATTAACCCTAACGAGGAGGTTTTGCCTCGTAATTCCCCTTCAGGAGCTTCCCCAAACAAATCCACCACTGCTTCGAAGGCAGAGACGGCCTCACAGGGTTTTCAACAAGAATTGGACTCCACAGTTCTATCAACTGGGGGTATTACCAATTAAAAGTAAAAAAGTAGAAACTGTTTTGTAACTTTAAATAGACACTTAATAGAGGACTTTTTCGCTTACTTTCTTATCATTCTGATGGCTCTATGTTACCTTCACACTTATTTACTTTGTCGTCGTAATTTTGTATGGGTTCATTTCAACCACCTTTTTCATTGTACGCCAATCTTGCATTCGAAGCTCTCTCTTTCTGACTCCTTAATGAATGTTCATAGGGCATTACTTTCACCAAGTTTATGATTTAGAAAACTCATCACCACTCTATTTATCATTCAATAATTCAATACACAACTTAGAAGGTCAATTTCTACTGAGTTTGTGGTCCGAGGATTTGGCATAACTTAGCCTTTGTTCCACGTTTTAATGTAAATCACAAGATGTTAATTTTCACTAAATTTGCGGTCCAAGGACCTGGCATAACATAGTTTCTGTTTAACAATACAGCATGAATGATAGGATGTTAATTTCCACTAAGTTTGCGATCTGAGGACCTGGTATAACTTAGTTTCTGTTTAACAATTCAGTATGGTAGGATGTTAATTTCCACTAGGTTTGCGATCCGAGGACCTGGCATAACATAGTTTCTGTTTAACAATACAGCATGAATGATAGGATGTTAATTTCCACTAAGTTTGCGATCTGAGGACCTGGCATAACTTAGTTTTTGTTTAACAATTCAGTATGGTAGGATGTTAATTTCCACTAGGTTTGCGATCCGAGGACCTGGCATAACATAGTTTCTGTTTAACAATACAGCATGAATGATAGGATGTTAATTTCCACTAAGTTTGCGATCCGAGGACCTGGCATAACTTAGTTTCTGTTTAACAATTCAGTATGGTAGGATGTTAATTTCCACTAGGTTTGCGATCCGAGAACCTGGCATAACTTAGTTTCTGTTTAACAATTCAGTATGAATGATAGGATGTTAATTTCCACTAGGTTTGCGATCCGAGGACCTGGCATAACTTAGTTTCTGTTTAATAATTCAGTATGGTAGGATGTTAATTTCCACTAGGTTTGCGATCTGAGGACCTGCCATAACTTAGTTTCTGTTTAACAATTCAGTATGAATGATAGGATGTTAATTTCCACTAAGTTTGCGATCCGAGGACCTGGCATAACTTAGTTTCTGTTTAACAATTCAGTATGATAGGATGTTAATTTCCACTAGGTTTGCGATCCGAGGACCTGGCATAACTTAGTTTCTGTTTAACAATTCAGTATGAATGATAGGATGTTAATTTCCACTAAGTTTGCGATCCGAGGACCTGGCATAACTTAGTTTCTGTTTAACAATTCAGTATGATAGGATGTTAATTTCCACTAGGTTTGCGATCCGAGGACCTGGCATAACTAGTAGTTTCTGTTTAACAATTCAGTATGAATGATAGGATGTTAATTTCCACTAGGTTTGCGATCCGAGGACCTGGCATAACTTAGTTTTTGTTTAACAATTCAGTATGGTAATTTCCACTAGGATGAGGACCTGGCATAACTTAGTTTCTGTTTAACAATTCAGTATGATAGGATGTTAATTTCCACTAGGTTTGCGATCCGAGGACCTGGCATAACTTAGTTTCTGTTTAACAATACAGCATGAATGATAGGATGTTAATTTCCACTAAGTTTGCGATCCGAGGACCTGGCATAACTTAGTTTCTGTTTAACAATTCAGTATGGTAGGATGTTAATTTCCACTAGGTTTGCGATCCGAGGACCTGGCATAACTTAGTTTCTGTTTAACAATTCAGTATGAATGATAGGATGTTAATTTCCACTAGGTTTGCGATCCGAGGACCTGGCATAACTTAGTTTCTGTTTAACAATTTAGTATGAATGATAGGATGTTAATTTTCACTAGGTTTGCGATCCGAGGACCTGGCACAACTTAGTTTTTGTTTAACAATTCAGTATGATAGGATGTTAATTTTCACTAGGTTTGCGATCCGAGGACCTGGCATAACTTAGTTTCTGTTTAACAATTCAGTATGAATGATAGGATGTTAATTTCCACTAGATTTGCGATCCGAAGACCTGGCATAACTTAGTTTCTGTTTAACAATTCAGTATGAATGATAGGATGTTAATTTCCACTAGGTTTGCGATCCCAGGACCTGGCACAACTTAGTTTCTGTTTAACAATTCAGTATGATAGGATGTTAATTTCCACTAGGTTTGCGATCCGAGGACCTGGCATAACTTAGTTTCTGTTTAACAATTCTGTTTAACAATTCAGTATGATAGGATGTTAATTTCCACTAGGTTTGCGATCCGAGGACCTGGCATAACTTAGTTTCTGTTTAACAATTCAGTATGATATGATAGGATGCAAGATTGACAGGATGCATAATTGACGTAAGTTAAAAAAGAATACTTGAATTGAAACTTCTTTACTAATAATAATACCTTCTGAGATTGTTTATATTCCAAGGATGGAGTACAGGTTTTTTATCTAGGTCCTCTAGATAGTAAGCTCCTATTCCTGCTACAGAAGTAATCCGATATGGTCCCTCCCAATTGGGTCCCAGTTTTCCCCAATTTGGATTCTTAGTGGCCCCCAGGACTTTTCTCAGCACCAGATCTCCTATGGCTAACAGCCTCATCCTCACATTGCTATCGTAGCCCTGCTTGAGTTTGTGCTGGTAGTGAGCTAGCTGAACCATCGCGCTCTCCCTTCGTTCTTCAATTAGGTCTAAACTTTTTTCCAACATCGCATCATTATTACTCGAAGAGAATGCACTGGTCTTCAACGTTGGGAATCTAGTTTCCAGGGGAATAACGGCCTCGGCCTCATAGGTCATGGAGAAGGGGGTTTCCCCCGTCGAATGTCGGGGTATTGTCCGATACGTCCAAAGCACATGTGGCAGTTCTTCCACCCATTTTCCTTTCGCGTCATCCAGCCTCTTCTTAAGCCCATTGACAATGATTTTGTTAACAGCTTCAGCCTGCCCATTGCCTTGCGGATAAGCGGGAGTGGAATATCTGTTTCTTATCCCCAGTTCTGAACAATATTTCCTAAAGGCATTGCTATCGAACTGGAGCCCGTTGTCCGAAACAAGAGCTCGTGGGATTCCAAATCGCGTAACAATGTTCTTCCAGACAAACTTCTTCACATCTACGTCCCTGATGTTCGCCAAGGGCTCAGCTTCAACCTATTTAGTAAAGTAGTCTGTGCCGACTAGCAGGTACTTCTTGTTTCCTATCGCTTTAGGAAAAGGGCCGACAATGTCCAGCCCCCATTGTGCAAAAGGCCAAGGGCTTGAGAGAGGGTTAAGAACTCCTCCCGGTTGGTGGATATTCGGAGCATATCTTTGACACTGATCGCATTTCTTAACGTACTCCTGCGCTTCTTTCTGCATATTCGGCCACCAATAACCTTGCGTTAGTGCTCGGCAAGATAAGGACCTTCCTCCTGTATGGCTTCCACAAATGCCCTCATGCAACTCTTCCAGGATTGATTCTGCTGTTTCAGGAGGCACACAGAGCAAGTATGGCCCAGAGAAGGACCGTCTGTACAGCTTTTTATCCTCGGATAACCAGTACCGAGGTGCTCTCCTTCGTATTTTCTCAGCTTCCACCTTATCTTCGGGCAATACGTCACTGTCGAGAAATTTTAATATAGGGTCAATCCAGCTTGGCGACAAACTAGCTTGACGGATTTGGCAAACCTCCTTTTCTGGTGAGGTGGGAGTACGCAAGTCTTCGACGATAATCACCAGAGGGAAATCTCGTACTGAGGAGGTGGCAAGGGTCGCCAAGGAGTCAGCGTGGGTATTTTCACCTCGTGGAATATGTAATACGTCGAAAGATTCGAACTCTGTTCGCATACGCCTAACCCTGTCCAGATACCCTTGCATCCTTGGGTCTCTGGCCTCCAACTCTCCAGTCACCTGGCCAACGACCAGCCTCGAGTCCGAGAACAGTTTCATCGCCTTTCCACCCATTTTATGGACCATGCTCATTCCCATTATCAAAGCTTCGTACTCTGATTCATTGTTAGTAGCCGAGAACCCTAGTCTTAGCGACTTCTCGATGATGACCTCTTCGGGGGATATCAGAATCAATCCCAATCCAGCTCTCCGTTGGTTTGCGGCCCCATCCATGTATACTTTCCATACAGGCCCTCCTGGTGCGGATATCGCACCAACCGATTTTTCATCCATGTGATTTTGATTCCTACTAACTTCCTCAGGGCACTCAGCGAATTTAGCTACCAGATCGGCGAGAACTTGACCCTTTACAGAGGTGCGGGGCATGTATTTGATGTCAAAAGCACCCAAAATCGTACCCCACTTGGCAATTCTGCCGGTGTAGTCAGCACTTCTAAGTATGGATTTAAGAGGCAATTGGGTCAAAACAACTACAGTGTGAGCTTGAAAATAGTGCGGAAGTTTACGTGTTGCATGGACCACCGCCAGTATGGCCTTCTTTAACGACAGATATCTCACCTCAGCTTCATGGAGGGATTTACTTACATAATAAACTGGCCTCTGGACGCCATTGTCTTCTCGCATCAAGACGAAACTGACTGCGTGAGGAGCTACCGCCAGATAGGCATACAACACCTCATCCACTTCAGGGCTAGAGGTTTGGACAAATAGTCTTTCAACTGCTGGAACGCCTCAGCGCACTCCTCGGTCCATTCGAATCCTTGCCACTTATGTAACAGACGGAAAAAAGGACGACACCTTTCAGCCGACCTGGAGATGAACCGGTTCAACGTAGCAGTCATCCCCGTCAGCTTCTGCACTTCCTTTGGATTCCGAGGCGCTTGCAAATCGTTAATGGCCCTAATCTGGTCTAGATTCACCTCAATTCCCCTATGGGTCACCATGTACCCCAAGAAGTTTCCGGAACCTACACCAAAGGAGCACTTCGAAGCATTCAGGCGCAATTTGTGTTCTCTCAGTATCTCGAAGATACTAGTGAGGTCCCCCACATGTTCAGTTACTACTTTACTTTTCACGACCATGTCATCAATATAAACTTCAATACTTCTGCCCAGCTGTGGCTCAAACATTTTCGTCATCATGCGTTGGTAGGTAGATCCAACATTTTTCAAACTGAAAGGCATCACCTTGTAATGGTAGTTCCCAACCGGGGTCACGAAAGCGGTCTTTTCTTGATCATCGGCGGTCAGTGGTATTTGGTGATACCCTTGAAAGGCATCCAAGAAACTCATCCTAGGGTGGCCCACGGTCGCATCCACCAACTGGTCAATCTTCGGCATAGGAAAGGGGTCCTTAGGGCATGCCTTATTAAGATCCGTGAAATCCACGCACACTCGCCATTTCCCCGTTTTCTTCTTCACTACCACCGTATTGGCCAGCCATTGGGGGTAAAAGACTTCTTTGATAGCCCCAGCCTGTTTTAGCTTGGCAACTTCACTTCTGACTGCCTCGGCATGCTCTTTCGATGGTCGCCGAGGAGCTTGCCTCCTGGGGAGAACGGCAGGGTTCACATTGAGTCGATGACAAATGAAACTTGGGTCTACTCCTGGGGCTTCGTACGGGTCCCATGCAAAGACGTCCACATTGGCTCGAAGGAACTCCAACAAACTCGCTTTCTCTTGCAAAGGCAACTTGGCCCCAACCCGGAAGAATTTTTCTGGATCATCAGCAACAATTACCTTTTCCAGATCTTCACACTCTACCCCACTGATTGGTACGTCTAAACCTGATGCTGGGGACTTTAATTGCTATGACTCATTATCAGCGGTAGCTGAGGTTTCTGCCTCTGGCCGATGCTGAATAGCCGCTACTTGGCATTGCCGAGCAGCCGCTTGGCTCCCTACTATCTCCAGCACTTGGTTTCCGGATGGGTACTTCACCTTCTGATGTAGGGTGGATGAAACTGCTTTAAGTGTGTGAAGCCAAGGTCTGCCCAAAATAGCCGTATACGGAGAATAAACATCTACGACAATAAAATCCACCTCCACCACCTCCATGCCTGACTGCACGGGCAGCCTGATTAACCCCATAGGAATGACCAACCTTCCCTCAAAACTGATTAGAGGGGAATTATAGGTTGTCAAGTCCCCCGGTTTCAAACCTAGCCCCTTGTACAAATCCGGATACATCACATCCGCTGCGCTTCCCTGATCAACCATCACTCTTCGGACATCGTACCCACTAATCCTCAGTGTTACCACCAAGGCATCCTCATGGGGTTGTATGGTTCCAACCAAATCTTCGTCTGAAAAACCCAAAATCAAGGGGACACGCCTCTTGGCTCTCTTCAATGCTTGAGAACGATCCTCGGCCGGGGATCGGGACACCGACAACACTCTGGTGGGGCAAGATCCAGTCCTTCCCGGGGCTGCAAAGATGACGTTGATCGTACCCCGAGGGAGCCTTGATGAAGCATCCCCACGCACCTCGGAACCTGCTTAGCTCGCCCTTCCCCTGGAGTGATGCAAGAGTTGCTTTAACTTCCCTTTCCGGACCAACTGCTCCAAATGGTCCCATAAATTCCTGCAGTTGTCTGTCGTGTGCCCATGATCCTGATGGTAATGGCAATACAAACTCGGGTTGCGTTTTGTAGGCTCTCCCGCCATCCTGTTCGGCCATTTGAAAAATGGCTCGTCCTTTATCTTCTCCAAAACCTGCTGAACAGGCTCCCGAAATACTGCATTAATAACTTGGGTGTCCGCCGAGGCCGACTGCCCAACAAAGTCCCTCCTCGGTCGGCTATTATTATAACGATCCGACCTGAAATCCCTCCTCTCCTGAGGGATCATCTTGGCCTTTCCTTTCCCCTGAAGTTGATCTTCCTCTATCCTTTTGTACTTCTCTATTCTGTCCATCAGCTGGCGCACACTGGTAACAGGTTTACCCGTCAAGGATTTCCTCAAGTCGTGATCAGCTGGGAGACCGGCTTTGAAAGTGGTTATAGCCACAGCGTCATTCTTCCCCCCTATTTCGTTAAACATTTTCCAGTACCTATCCGAATAGCTCTTGAGAGTCTCGCCCTCTCGCATAGACAAAGTCAACAAGGATCCCAGAGGCAAAGGAGCCCGGCTGTATGTAATAAAGCGAGCACCAAAAGCCTGGGTCAGTGCTTTGAAAGATCCAACAGAATTGGCCCTTAAGCCATTGAACCACCTCATCGCCGTTGGACCCAAACTCGATGGAAAAATCTTGCACATCAGAGCATCATCCCTGGAATGAATAGCCATCTTCTGGCTGTAATAGCTTACATGTTCCACCGGATCTGAATGGCCATCATACAGAGAGAACGTAGGTTGATTGAACCGCCGAGGATGGGTAGCATCATCTATGCTTCTTGTAAAGGGTGACCTGGAAATTTGACTAAAGACTTTGTTCATGACATCGTTTCCCAAGCCCCTGCTAGTTGGACTTTTATGCCTACGCCTATGGCGACGCTCCTCTTCGTAGGAGAAGGTCTAGCTTTGCGGAGTCCTCGACCTCCGCCTATAGCTAGTTCCATCCGACTCCCCGGATGATGGTTCAGAGCGAGGTGGGGAACGTTCCCGTCGTGCATGGCGCAACTCTCTCTTCAAGTCCGCAATCTCACGTTGCAGATCCCCACCATGCTTCGCGTGGGAAACGTGACTCTTCCCGCGTGTATGGCTCCTTGTGGTATGAGTGGTATGTATACTCCCCTCCCGGACTTCCCTCCGTTCGGGACTCCTTCGAGGACCACCATGCTGAGAGCCCCTTGACTCCGCCTGATGCAGGTTGACATCATCCTGATGCAGCCCCGCTGCGGGATGAGGTAGTTCCACTCCTTCCATCGGAAACGTTGTATCAGAGGTTGTACAAGCTAACACAAGCTGTCCCCACAGACGGCGCCAATTGTAAGGACACGATTTTGTAACGAACCTAAACAGTATTGGGTTCGCACGTAAAAGGCCCAGACAATATGATTTTTAGAGCGTGGGTGTAAAGATCTAGGTTAACTGTGGTCTCTCCTCCAAAGATTTACTCTCAAGTACGTTCAAGGTTTACAGTTGGTATAATGAATGTTTTTCTTTTGTGACTAGTGCAACTCTCTTTTTCTTCTCTTACTTTCTTCTTTCTAGTTTATGTCTGTTCTTCTCTTTTCTTTTTCTGTCCCGATCCTTTTCTTCATGTTCTTCTTTTAGTTTATATACTCCCCTTTGCGCCCCATCCTTACCGCACACGTGTAGGTTGTGTCCGGAGGATTTCTTTCTGTCCCATTTGGCACCTCCTGGAACTTCCTATGGGCAGCTGTAAGGCTGCTTCCTTACTGTTCAGGTATCACCTCCACATTAATGCAGCTAGAGAGTTGGTTGAGAGGTCATTAATGCGGAGGCAGCTGTAGTTACAGATATTTGTTTGCCTTATCTCTTTCATCTTTAATCGGCTACTCTATCCTTTGCGGTGACCTAATTCTGAGATCTGATCGCAGTGAGACCACGTCCTGATCGTCCTCGGACGCATACTGCCGAGGAGCATGGTGTCCTCGGACGGGTATACGGCCTTGGATGGGCCACGGGCCCAACAATCCTGAACCAATTCTGAACCCTATGGGCCCATTAGTCGAACGGTCCCCACAATAAATAATAAAAGTTTATTCAATCTAAATAATCCATAAAAAATTTTAAATAAATGCAACCAGCAACCTAGAATCTCATTACAATTGTCAGAGCTCTAATCCCATCAAAGATAAAATATCCTCAAAATAATTCTCCAATACAATATTTAATACCATAATAATAATAATAAAATCCTTAGCTCCACAATATAATTTGTAACTATTGTTTTTTAAAAATTTCTACTTCAATCATCCTTCTAATGTATTTGTAAGGGGGAATAAAATTGGGGGGAGGGGGGTGAGATAACTCAATAAGTGGAATTCACAAACTTTAGGGTGTGGGAACAAACCTTTTAAATAAATAATTCATACAACAAAGTCATAACTTGTAACCCATCAATATTTTAACATCAAATATTTCATATAAAAAAAATATCATTATATTGTGAGCCATTATAATTTACCAACACCATTATACAAATAATTTCTTAGACTTTTTTGTGGTCAACATTTACGTCCCATTGACAGGGTTGTACTGTCTCTTTTTTAGGACTGGAACCCCCTTTTTATCTCCTTTCTTAAGGGTGGTTCCTTTGGAACCTAAATGTGTACTCCTTTACTAAAGAGCTCTCTTTTTGGATCCTAAATGATATACTTCCTTGCTAAAGAACTACCAAATGTGCACTGTCCCATTCTTTGAGACCGTCCCTTGCTAAGGACTAGTTACAGTATGATTGTCCCTTATTAAAGATTAAATATAACATTGAGTTTTTAATCACGACTTGTCATAGGATTCAAAACAAATTCAAGATGCTCACAACAAATAATCCAATCATAATACTCAAAAAAATACAAAGATTTATCCACACATACAAGTTTAAATAAGTTTAGGTTGTCTTACAAGTTTTTCATATAACAAATAGTCAACGTTTTCATACAATATGCACATCAAACATTTATAGAGTATCAATATATTTATATAATATCAACATATTTCTTTGATATAAGAATAGTTTCATAATCAAAATTGTTTTTGGGAAAATCCCTAAATTAGTAAATACCATTTACCTCTTATTTGCAAAAATGAAACCAACCACCTTTGAGTCACAATAAATCAGTAGAATTAGAATCTAGCAACACCAAAAATAGGTCCATCAATATGCAATTTTCTAATTAAAAATCTGTTTCCACGCTTAAACAGCTTCATCCTGGACAACACTAATATTTTCAAAATTTTCCATTTATTTACTGACTGTCCAGTTCACTTTCAGCTTTGATCAGATTGTTCTATTTCACATATTTTCACTATCTATAAATTCACATGAAAGTACAACAATTCTATAGAACTCTAGCATTTCATTATATGTATAACCATCATATAATCTACTACTATTCTTTAGAAGCCTCATATTATAATCTGAGTTGATCAATCCAATAGCCCATTATCCCCTTGATGCCGCAAAACATAAATGATAAGGCTGGACTAGTATTTGAACAATGATAGGTGGTAGATGCATGACAGATTGGTGAACTTAGTTAGCTAGTATATGACTTCTTTATATCTATGTTATAGTGGCTAAATAGATTCAGATTTTTAACTTAAAAGCATTGCTGCATAATCAGATTTTTGGCTTAAAATCATTGCTGCATATCGCAGCGGCTTAGAGATGATAATTAATGTCACTAGAGCGATGCTAAGGCAGGTATCTAATAACCATAATGCAACTTTTTCCATTAATATAATCATAGATATTCATGAAACTAACGCCTATTAGCTCCCTTCCAAGACATATGGCTATATGTTCTATTTTTATCTAATCAATCTTAAAGCCTATAGAGGGCCATACGGCTATGTTCCATGCCTATTTTAATATTGTAACAATAATAGGTCAGCTTTTCCAATAATATAATGATAGGTCAGCTCTCCCAATTATATTCTACTAGGTACCAAAAATAATAGATGCACAGACCCATGTCTTCCTATAAGCGTGGAAACAATTGCTAGCCATTGAATACTCCAACTTTCTAAATATAGAGCAGGAGAAAACCCTACCTGAAATTCTTACGCACAGCCATAGAGAAGAAAAGAAAAACTAAATCGTGTGTTGCGGCTGAAACAAAAAGAAACCTCTTTTATATATACACGTGTAGCTTAAGAGGTAAAAGTCTAGGATTTTTAAAACTTATTAAGACTCATATATTTACTTATGTCATCTCACTTAGATGTCTTATACCATAATAATTATCTTATTTAAATATCTTAGGCCCAAATCAATTAAATCCATTTAATTGTGGGCCTCCTTTTTAATTTTTGTATTTTTGTATAAGAAAGAAATTAGTAATAAAATTATGGGTGTTACACTCTTAAATGCCTAAGTTGATAGTACTTTTGGTGTTTTAAAATCTTTTGGAGGCATTGATGAATATCTATTGATGAATATCCCCCAAAAACTCACACAGTTTTTGTTTTTGACCGAGGATTTTCAAAGGTGACTGGATTGTGGATTTATTTTGTGGCCTCCGAAGGTAGGATAAACTTTGTTTATGACGTAATTTTGAGAGAGAGGTCTTAATAAATATGTATGTAGCTTTCATAATTAACTTTCTCAATATCATTTTATTTTGATAATTTTTTTTTTGAAGCCCTAATATTTATTAGCCCATTTGATCCTTCTCCATAGCCCTGCATTCTGAGTCACAGCTTATGCCAAAGTATGTTAAATTTATTTTGCATATTTAGTTTAGCATTAGAAATTTAGAATTAACCGAAGACTAGATATAATCGTGCTTATAATGGCATCTCCTAAGTCCTAACAGTTTGCTCCCAACAATAATTGAAAGTTCATTGTTGACTATAGAGTATATTACAAAAAAAATATTGCAGACAATACCCAGTTGGAAATTAGTGGGCAGGTTAGTAAACTGCACGATGCATTAGGGTAGCTTTAGGAATATCTTTTCTTTTGAAACCCTAAGTAGTAAGCAGTAGCACCCACAACTGCACTGTGGTACTTGAGAATCATGTTTGGCGTGCCTAGCAATATGGAACGAGATTGACAAGATTAATTCTAAGTTTCTAACCACTTGATCATGTTTTCTTTTCTTTCTCATAGGGTAAATAATTAGTTTTTTATGTGATATTTGTTTAGGTAGACAATCCTAATTAGTCTGTTGAAGATCTATTTCCTATCTAATAGTTTTGAGACAAAGGAAATTTTTATTGCTGTGATATTTTGTTTAGGTGGAGTACCTATATATAACAATCGAAAATCAAACCATATATTGCAGACAGAAATTGCCAAGAACTAAAAAGGCAATTACCTTTGTGACAGGTAACTCGCACCTTATATCATCGAATTTGTTCTGACTAAACATTGAGAAAGCAATGGTAGTAAGCACAACTAACTCCATTATCAATCAAGGTGAATTCCCCTTGGCATATTAGTTGTGTTCTTGCCTGCAGAACATAGAAAAATTTAGGCAATTGGTGTCATTAAGTGGTTAATACAGAGAAATGATCAATTTTTCACAAGATACATATATAAACAGGAGCAAAACTTACATTTTAAGTATTCCAGAAGCATTGTAGTTAATTAAGATGGATTATTTCAAAATTCCTATCACTCTTTGCCGGTCTATTATTGCAAAACTATAACGAAATTGTTGAACAGGACTAATACGTAACGAAACATTAGCTTGCGTATAAAAGTATAGTACTATCTCTAATTAGAGTCTTTCCTTCTATGACTGCCCGATTAGAGTCACCGGCTGATTAGAATCTTTATCAAATTAATGTAGTGTTATGTCAATTGTCAAAGTCAATGCTCGTAATCAGCATTGTTAGATGCACCATTCTTTCTATGACGTGTTCTGCTTTTTATCGCTTTCGTACCCGCACCACTATTTATATCATCTCTCACAATATGTAACCTTAAGTATTCAGCATTAAGGAGATATACACTCCAAATTCTACATTCTTTCTTAAATTATCTGTCATGAAAATTGTGGTTACACAGCCCAAAATTGGACCCCAGATGGTCCAAGAAGAGAAGTATTTTGATTACTCTTCAAGGGCAATATATCTTCGGGCCATTGTCTTGGGAGGTCTCAAAGGGGTTGCATAGGCAGCTTTTATGATAATGATGTGGGGTTACACGTGTGAGTGAAGTCCCATATTGAATAAAGATGAGAAGAATGAGTGGTTAATATAACATAATTGAGCATATACTCATTGGGCTTAGGCCTTTTAGGTTAAAGTGTGTCTCTATATGTTATATTAATTACTTAAGGAATCTCCCCAAGGTGTTTATCCCCCCGACAAGTGGTATCAGAGTCCATGGTGGTGTGCGGCAAAGGTGGTGAGGCGTTCATGGTCCCTACCCAGTGGGGAAAGAAAAAGCCTAAACGACCCACACACAAAGATCTTGGAGAAGAAAAAAAAGAGCACAGCAAATGAATATTGCTAATGGTGCTAAATAATGGTGTGATGCAAGGTTTCCATGGACATGGACGTGCGGGGTTCCCATGGATGTGCGTGCGGGGTTGACACGTGGTTCCCATAGATGGCGTACGAGAGACTCATGGATGATGCATTGATGAAGTGAAAAGCCCATTAGGTGAGGGGGAGTGAGTAGGACTTGTTCATAGCCTATAGAGAGGTCTTGAAACCCATAGAGAAGCAGAGACTCACACGTGAGAGGGAGATTGTTGGGTTACACGTGTGAGTGAAGTCCCACATTGAATAAAGATGAGAAGAATGAGTGGTTAATATAACATAATTAAGCACATACCCATTGGGTTTAGGCATTTTGGGTTAAAGTGTGTCTCTATATGTTATATTAATTACTTAAGGAAGCTCTTCAAGGTGTTTATCCCCCCGACAAATGAGTCCTATACTTATGAGTGTAGGAGTTGTTGCAATTGAAATGAAGGCTATACTTCTCACAAGCTTCATTGGATTGGCTGCAGGAACTTTGCATTTAGCACTTGCACAATATGTTTCTGTTTATACCCAATATTATATATTGACATTCCAAGCAAAAAGGAACATCAGAATGGGCAGAGGTGGAAAAAAGGGGGCACTGCCAAGCCCAACTCTAGTGGCTGTGGCATCATCGGTAACATATTTAGTAGGGGGCTCAGTGCTATTACAAGCAGCTGGTTTTATAAAGCAAAAGGAATGGAGATCTTCTGCTGTGATGACATTGTCTTCTTTATCCCTGTTTTTGGTGGGAGTAATTGGAGCTGCACTTGGAAAGGCACCACTTGCAAGGTCTTGTGCAAGAGTTTAATTAGAAGGATGGCTCACAATTTGCATAATGTGGGGGAAAAGCAAGATTCTTGAGCATATTGGACTCTAGAGAAGAAAAATACCAAGGTTGGATGATTAATATGATATCTCCATTATTAATTACAAACTAATTACTATAGTTAATGAATTATTTTTACCAGGACCAAATTAAGTCTGGTTGAAATATCTCACTTGAGAAAGGAGTTCTTTTTTCTCTTCTTTCCTATATTAATAGTTGACATTAAAGATTCGAATAAGCGACAAATCCTAGCATATGTAGCAGTCAGGTGTTGAACAAGAAAAATGAGAATTGGATAGCAACAGAAATGCCTGTTGTATTAAAGAATTTGTTGCAAGCTGCACGTCCTACCTTTTTCTATATTTATCATCTCATTTAATGTAATAAATGTTATATTGTAGTTCCTTTAAGTTTTCATGTTATAGGAACGAGCTCTTTTATGACTTTCTGGTTTTGATATCTTGTGTGGAACAAATATTACAGTCGCTGTTACCAGGCCAGCTTTAAGAAAATTGAATTCCGTTCAGATATGATCTTTATTTTCAATTGATTCCCACATAAACTATCCCAAACAGTGCATCAACCGCTTGCAAACAAGCCACTGCAGTTATGTTTGTTTAAAAGGAAATCATTTTTTGGAAAATAATCTTAGTTTTTGTTTTATTTAATATAACAAACTATTTGCCATAGTATTTGCAGAAGATAGCTTTCCACGTTTTTTGTATCCAGATCATTAAAATATTGGGGTATCTGTGAAGTCTTTCCGGAACCAGTTTCATCAACAATAACAAGAACCTATTAAAAGCAATAATTTAAGATCATGGACAAAAGTTGACACCTTGAATGAAATGCATTTATATATGTGTGAACAATGTAGACATAATAGAACAAGAAAGTTCTTATATAGATAGTACAAAACATAAACTTATGTGTAAAATACTTCATCGTTGAATGAAGCATTTTACAGGTTGGTGATGGTCAACACATGGGATAACAAGGCACACGTATTCTCGTCCGACCCCGGTGAATGGAGTATGGTGGAGTTTTCAAAGAAATTTAACATCGGTAGCCCTCCTTACAAAGGCGAGCTTTTTTGGTGCGGTAATGGTGGCCGTCTTCTCGGGTTTGATTTATACAACAGCACATGTAGTCGTTCCTTTGAGATTGAGCAGCCTATAGAACTGGGGCCAATGGAGTTTTTTGATTGCGTTGGACTCGGAGTGTGTCTGGGGTGCCTGAGAATATGTCAGATTTTAGTGCAGTCTCATATCTGCGTTTGGGAGCTCAAGGACTATGATAGCCAGGGTGCAGGCAAATGGTGCTTGGAGCACAAAGCGTCTCTCAAAGAATTTGTCTCAGAAAAATCTCTTTGGCCCACACAATATGTTAACCAGATTATTCCTTTGATCACAGTGCTGGGTTTTCATCCAATTGATGGAAATATCTTGTACTTGGGGATTGAATTGAAGGCTGTAGTATGCAACTTGCGAAAGAAAACGCTCGAAGTCTTTTGTAATTTGTCTGGCGATAAACATTGGAGCTCAATGCGCAGTTTCCTCAACTATGTGCTCCCAAGTTGGCCAACTCTCATTCCTTCTTAATGCTACCTAATAGCATTTACCTATTTTTGATTTTATAATTTCTGTTAGTTACTGGTTACAAAGATAATCAATTATCTTATAATCTAATTTTTGTCTATTTGTAGACTTACTAACTCTGCACTATTAGTTTCTGTTCCATAACTATTTCAATGCTGCCTAATTGTTTGTGTTGCTTGCTAGCATTTTCAGCTTTGGGTTCTATTGACAGACTTACTATCTTTGGGTTAATGTTTATTGTGATTTGCCATTAATTATATGTTGCATGATAAAAATCAAGCAAACAAAATTTCTAGTCTTAACCCATGTCCTAATCTTATTGGCTGAGATCGATTCCCAAATCCTAGCATTTAATGTTGAGATTAGTTGAATACTTGAATCTTAGCTTCCAATTGCCATTATCCAAAGAAGCTAAAATGCCCAAAAGCTAATCATACCATTTTCTGTCAAATCCTATGATAAATATATTGAGATTCTCTTGATAATATGATCCTTTTTGATTTTGCTAATTACTCCCTAAAACTTCATGGTAAAAAGAATCCACCATCAACTCCAAAACACACTAATCCCTCATAAAATTTTGCACCCATCCTACAATTTTCAACTCATAAGTCAGCCCTTTAATTCATAAATTAGCTTTCAGTGTCATAGATATCCTTACACACTTACCCATAAACATTCCTTCTCATCTCCTCAAAAAAAAAAAAAAATAAAATAAAAAAAAAAAATAAATAAAATAGCATCATAAAAAGCCATGAACAACCCTTTTTACACCATAGCCAAAAATAACAAAACGCTAGTATAGCTCTCTTTTATACGTCATACATTCAAACATACCTTTGACCTTTCTATAAAGTCACTTACATCACTTATTATATACATATATTGAATATATTACATGGAATGACAAATAGAAATCTTGTTTAGATACTTGTTGCACTAGTTGGATACTCTCTCTCTCTCTCTCTCACTAAATATTTTAAGCCCAACATCGAGTTTCGATTGATCCTGGCCTCCTAAATATTTTATTGGCAACAAAAAACCACAGCACAACACTTTCAATGAAAAATATATATATATTTTTTTATAAAGTGATTTGTTCATGACTTAAATATATTAAGATCATCGACTCAAAAATTACACTTTAAATTGTATCGAATTTGCTGTGTAATTGGCCATGTGCTCATGTTTAAAATTAAATTAAATGAAAGAAATCATGAAATTTCAATATTTAGTTCGATTCATTTATGCCAGCATGAGAAGATGTAATTTTTTATCCCCAACATTGGCCAACAAAACATTCCCAGAATATCTTATTATGCAACCAAAGATGCAGCCAAGACTTGGAGTTTGGGAAGGGGGGGGGGGAGATAGCTTTGCTACTGGCTACGTGTAGTAGCTCTAGCCTTTGGCTCTACCCCTTAACCGTTAAGGGGTTTTATTTATTTATTTTTATGTGTTTTGGATGTGTGTGTTGCTTCTAAGTAAGACAAAATTATTTCATTTTAAATTTTTTAAAAGCTTGGGCTGTTTGTTTTGAGAAAAATTGTTTTTAGCTTTGCTAATGGTAAATTTTTTGTTGGGTTAATTTTTTTGGACTTGCATATTTTGTTTTAGATCAATATATTTTTTATGGCCTTTAAAATGAGGAAAATGCTATAGCTACAATTTTTTTTTTTTCTTTTTACAAATTGGTAAGATACAAAGTAATGTAAATGGTGGGCTTATATGCAAACAAATAAATGATGTAGGAAATTTTGTACTTGTAGCATTACTCGTAATATAATTAATGATAATATTAAGGGGGACGGGGCAAAGTGACAATTTTTTTTTTTTTTTTAATTTTTTTATTTACAAATTGGTAAGTTACAAAGTGATGTAAATGGTGGGCTTCGATGCTAAAAAATAAATGATGTACTTGTAGCTGTAGAGGACTAAATTTCTAATTTGGAAAAAATCAAACAAGTAAAATAATTTCACAAATGCAGTTTTGTATTGATGATTGTGTGGTACAATTCTCTATAATTACAAAAGAGTGATCTTCTGATTCGATCTCCTTAAAAGACTTTGTTGATTGGAATTGTGGTAATATGATTTTGACTTGAACATAAAATATCCTTCAATTTGGTTGAGGGATGGATCGAAGATTGCTGAAACAGAATTACAATGAATCTCTAGCTATGAGCTTGTTAGAAATCTTTTGTTCTTCACGTTTTTCGTGTGTTCTTCGTCTTCGAAGGTTTGTGGTGGAAGTTCTTCGGGACTTTAGAGGCTTGAATCTATAGAGCTTCATTGATTTGTGATTTGTTGATGTTTCTGAAGGCTTTTGAGCTTGATTCCAGCAAACTTTAGGATCTAGGTAGATAGTTTGGATGATTTTGCTTCGAGTGTTCTTCGGTTTTGAGGTTGAAGTTTTTGAAGGTTTTGAGGCTTGATTCCTGTAGAGTTTTTGTACTTCTGATACTTTTGAATCTTCTCTGATGTTGCTTGTGCTCTAGATGGCTTGGTCCTCTTAAAGGCCCTAGGAAGGCTTCTATTTATAGGAGTTTGGGAGTGGGTGAGCGACACGTGACAGAGTCTAATTGGTGACACGTGTCACAGCCTGATTGGTCCGCGTATGTCATCGCTTACACGTGCTGGGTTGCATATGTCATCGCTTATATGTGCAAGATTGCATATGTCATCGCTTACATGTGCTGATGCGTGATTGGTTCTTGCATGAAACTTGACAAATTTCTGTTGGTTTCTGAGTAGTGATAGCAAAACCTAGCAGCAACATGTGGCACTTTGTAATTGACTGTATTTTGTGGACTTGGTAATATGACGTGTCAGCTTGTGATAGGTTGTGAATTTTCCCTCTCTACAATAGCATTACTCGTAAGAGAATTAATGATAATATTAAAGGAGCCAGGGCAAAGTGTAATTTTATAGAACAAAATTGCTAAAATTTGTTCTTATATAATACTAATATTAAAAAAAAAAAAAATAGGGGGCGCCATTTGTCACGCCCCAAACCCAAAAGGATCCAAAGCGTGAGGGAAGTACCATTAAAAGTGAGAACGTAGGAGTTTTTTTTTTTTTTTTTCATTTGATAAAATAAATAAGTATATTGATCTCTCCACAATACAAGTCAGAGCTCTATGATACATTTACAAGCAATACACACTACAAATCATGTCTCCAAATACACTTAACAATCCAATGTTCCAAATAAAATAAACACAAAGCCATGATCCTCTCTAAGGTATGCAATCTCAACAGAAAATCTAGGCCTACCACACCCAAGGCTAACAGACCTCAAGTATCCAACCTCCAATAGAATTGATTTTTGATCTCGTTGGACTTTGCAAGATTGAGTCATCAACTATTAATGGCCCAAATCTCCCAATTTAATATAGCACTCCAATCACCACCAATAAATTAAGCTCCATGCCCGACGTGTAGTTAATTTATCTAAAAAACTGTTGGAGATTGGGATGAGCTAAAGCCCAGTAAGTAGCATATTTAATGGGGGTGGGGTTAATGCAAGTTTTATGATGGTAACAATTTACAAATCATGCTTTTAATTCGGGAGTTTCCAAATAGTTTTTACAAAACCATTTCCCAAAAATAATGTGACAAGAATGAATAAATTGACACAGCACAAAGCTTTTCAAAATGTTCTCATGAGATTACATACTATATATTTCTCAAAATATCTCAACATGGAACTACTTACTATACTGTGAGCAATAACAACACCGTTCCAAACCAGAAAATCTAACCCAAGGCCACATGATAATCGCCGACACAAAGCCGGAACTCATTGCCGACACAAAGCCGGAACTAAACTGCCGACACAAAGCCGGAACTCATCGCCGACACAAAGCCGGAACTAATAACCATCACAAAGACGGGTGCTAAGATACTAATGTCACACAGACTATAGTATCTAGCTAGGTAATCACCGAGTAATCACATGTCACAGCACATGGGTAGAACATAAAGAGCTCACATAACTTTAATTCAAAATACATAATTTCACTTCTAAGTAGTTTCATAAAACATTTGAATGCCCAAGATATTCACAAGGTTTTCAATGCCTTCAACTTATTTCTTGCCAAAGAGATTTTGTATTAACTTCCCAAATAACATAGGCCAAGATAAAGCATCTTTATATTTTTGCAAATAATGCAATAAATCCATAATACGCATTTTCTAGAATTTAATCAAAGATGCTAGTCTTTTCTTTGCTAACAAATCATGCAAATTCCCCATATGCAATAAGAATATGCATTTTCATATATAATCATATATATAGTAGGGTCATAACACAACACCTTTTAGAAAAACATAGTTCCACCATTAATTTTCCAAAATGTGTTTGACCCAAAAACAATATTTATAAGATATGGTTATTTTTCAAAAATACCCATTAAAAAGCTACTTACCTCGGAAGGCCAACCAATTTTACCTCAACCGGGCACCACAAAATCAACTAGTCCAGTCACTAGGTCCATCACCAAGAATATCGGAACCTAAAAACATAATGATCAATCCTATCAATAACAAGGCCTTTCACAAGTACCATCACACTTATCTCCATAAATCGTAACAATACCCTAAAATCAAACCAAAGGCCCTAAAGTCTAGCTTGCCCATCCTAAGACAAGTACCCTTCCCAAGCAGAAACCAAACAAGCATCCAAGAAACTCATAGAGCTTACACAACCAAAACATTTTAAATTCACTACCGCAAAAATGTGCATCATAAGATAAAATAACATACTCCTGAATCTCTTTGAGTACTAAATAGTATATTTAAACTAAGATAAGATCAACCGAGGTATGGAATTAATTCCACAATTTCTCAGCGTTTTAGTCTTACTTTCAGATTCAGTACAAACAGGGCAGCCATTTGTAAAAATTGTTTGGTCAATGAAAAGCTATCCGATTAATTCAAAACTTTAAGGGAACATTCCCCTATATGTATAGAATGTACCACAGAAAATTTAGCCCAAAACGATTTTTCTGTAATTTATTAAAAATCATGCATTGCGGCTGACTCAAATCTGTCATGACAGCTTTAGAAAATTGCTATAGTTATAAGACTAGCCCAAATTATTTGAGAATTCACCTACATTAAAACCACTAGATTTAAAGCATATTAAGAACAAGGAATCAACCCCAAAATCTCATATAAACAACTTATCGAACACTAGGTATGCAAAAACAAAGCACATGCACACACTCCAATTTCAGAAATTCAAAGTTAACACTCTTACAAAAAAATCTACCTCAAACTTCCACAACATCAACTCATACGATTTGCTCAAGGAAACCCAAGTTTTTAACCATGAAGAAACCCCAAATGATCACCATTTGTAAAAACCCTTAACCATTTAACAATTAAGCCCACCAAATCAAAAACCCATATACATAATTACAAGAACATCACCCTAGAAGCTCATAAATCTCATGAACATCATTATCAAAGCTTAGATTAAAATAACCTTAGGCAAAAGTATAAAACCCACTAAAAGATTAGATATTTTTACCTTAAATCAAAAGAGATGAATATGCCTTAGAGGTTCCTAGAGAGCTTTGCGGTGATCATGCCGGAAAAGATGGTGGAGATGGTGGGGAAGGAGGTACACGGTGGGAGAGAGTGAGGGAGGAGTGCTTGTTATGTTTGGGAGGAAAAAATGAACAAAAGAAAAGTGTAGAGGGACACTTACTTTGACTGGCCAAAGAGGGAGAGAGGGAGATATTTTGAGAGAATGTGTGGTGGTAAGTGGGGTCACACATGTGGCTCCTTAAAAATCTGATTCCCTTTTTTTTTTTTTTTTTTTTTTTTTTTTTTTTTAACAAAATTTACAATAACAAAATTTTGTAAGAAAAATATCTTATACACAAGTCATTTGCAGACCGGTTTCTGAATCTAAGTTGGAAAATTCACTTTATAATATTATAAGGCAATCACACACAAAGACTATGAATATATGTTCAATCTGACCAACAAATCAGAAAGAGCATGGAACCTTAAGACCAACCAAACAACGATATGTTAGTTTAATAAGTAAGGACAAAAGTCCAAAGAACACCACCCCCCCCCCCCCCTCTTTTTTTTTTTTTGGGTTGGGCTGTTACACCACTGCCCCCCAAATACAAACTATGTCTCCGTCCATGGATGCAACTTACCAGAAATCTCTCGTCCATACACAAACCTGACCCGAACTCAAAACCAATCAGTCATTTATCAAATTATCTGCTATACTTAAAGAGCTCAGACACGCTTACAAGTAAACCTAAATTTTTTATTATAATAATCATTGTAATTTTTGTTAATAACTGTTAGTTATTGGTTATAAAGATAATCAATTAGTATCTTATAATCTAATCTTATGGCTATTTGTATACCTACTATCTTTGCACTATTATTCATATATAACAGTATTTTTCTAAAAAATTTTGTATTGAACTATTAGTTAAGAATTACTATTTTCTTATATAACCCTTTACTAAACCAACCAAGGGCAAGGATTTTTTTAAATAAAAAAATTGCTTTATATTTTAAGTTTTAACTAAAGAAATTTAGTGTTCTCTAAAAATAAAAAGTTACATATATATTTTTCTTTATTTCTATATTAAATTTTTCATCTACTCATATCATAAGCCTATTCGTTAGTGATAGAATATAGTGAGAATTAAGTTTTTCCAATCATGATAGTTAGAAAGGAAAGAGAAAAAGAAGAAGAAGAAGAGTTTTCTAACAATTCAAAAAACTTCAACTTGCAACCCTCTATTTTAATGTTATCTTTAATTTATACGACCTAATGAAGAACTCATGATCTCAACTTTAAACTGAAATTCCTCCTCTCCCACACAATCAACTTTACAATAAATATGGGTTCCAGTTAGTTCAATTGATAAAGTCTCTAATAGTTGAATAAGAGATCTGGGGTTCAATCTTCGTCTACGCCAAAAATAAATTGCTGTCTTGATGTGATGACAAAGAGCTATTATTAGAAGTGGACACTAGGGGTATTCACCAAATCACAAAAACCTCACAAACCACACCAAAACCGCCCGCAAAATTGCATAATCGCATTGCACTGCAAGTAATAGTGCACCACACCATATGGTGTAGTGCGGTTTGCGGGTTTATAATAAGAAAATTGAACAAACCGCACCGCACCCTCTCTATATATTAATATATTTATTTATTTTTAATATTAAATATATTATGAATAGTTTAATAACCCTAGTTTTCAAAAAAAAAAAAAAAGTTTGATAACACTAGCAAGTGTTGACTAGGAAAGCCAACCCAAAATAAAGAAAAACTAGCTCAATAGTTTCAAACTTGGCCTAAAGCAAAAGAAAAAATTAGTTTTGGGCTGGGTAGGAAAAAACCAAAATTTGAAAAAATACCGACTTCAAACCTTTCAAATCGCATCTTATACACCGCGCTGCACATGTGACTACAAAAATAAGGTATGGTGCAGTTATGATTTAACCTAAACTGTACTGCAAAGTGTGGTACTAAAAATGACCCAAAATTACACTGCACCACAACGCGAACACCCCTAATGGACGCCATAGCTTGAAATCTTGTCAAAAAAAAAAAACCTTCACAATAAATCATATTTATGTCTCCTCCAAACAAACTAAAATAATAATAATAATAATAATAATAATAACAACAACAACAACAACTAATCGCTAACTTGTGCTATGCACAGGAATGAGTCATTCTATCCACTACAATGACAACTTCAAATTCTAAAGCATCATCCAAGATGTTGGGTTTGTGAATGTAGTATTATACAAAATATGAATGATTCTAATCCATGGGCAACTAAAAAGGCCTAATAGATGCGTCTAATGAGGGAAACATGAAAAGAAAAAATTTCAGCTCAAATTTTATTTGTCTTAGTCAAATGAGTTTGATGTTGTTCTAGACAGAGAGACTTTCAAAGGATGTTACAAACCCCAAGAAATTGCACATTGGAGATGGTGAATTAAAAAAAAAATAATGTATGAAATAGGTGGAACATTTTGAACAATGAATTTCATGATTTTATCTTCTCATATACTTGGTTCAGACACAAAAATATTGCTTTATATGCATAGGAGGGGATGTGGTGTTTACCTTCATTGCTAAAGGAACAATGTTAGCACCAAAGCACCCAGATCTGGAAAGACAAATAAGATTCTAGTAGAAAAAGAATTTATTGGCACAATCACAATCCTTAAAAGAAGCAATATAGAAAGAGTTTCTCTATTCCTGTTCCATAAAAGCAATTTTTAAGCTGCAGAGTCCCACTCCATGGTTAGAAACTCTGTGCATAAACCCACTATAGGATATAACTATCAAACTAATGGTTAAAAAAGCCTATCAAACTAATGATTAAATAGAGACAAATAGAAACGCATATCATTAGTTAATTTCTACTTAAAAGACATAATGCTATGATGTTAACTGTTTTATTTGGTCATAACTGGCTGGGTAACAGCATTTACTATAGCATTTTGTGCTACATTAGGGCCAAGGCTAGTCCAATAATTTTCTTAACAGATTTGTGAAGGACATAATAGCTCACACTCATGATTCTTGTATTTGAATTCAGTCAGCTGTTCAACTCAAAGTTTTATTGATTTGGGTAAAAGTGACTTAGAGTAATTAATAATATGTACAATTCCCCTACTACATAGCTAATTTGTCTTTAGTTGTGCATGCTTGAATATCTAAAGCATTTAAAGAATATAGATGTCAGTGGTACTGAACTCTTAACTTCCAAGGATTTGTTCACAAATTATGAAAATATTATACCTGAGCACTTATTATTTCTAACTAATGCATAAATCATTATGAAAATTGTAATTCTCATGCCTATAGTGGTTCTTTTTTAAGAGAACCATTATAGCTCACAATATCAATGGAATACGAATAACAAATTCTAAAAAAATATAAATTATGCAGTAAACAAAGAAAACACCAGATTACCAATCAAAGTGAGTATTGGTTTTGCAATGCCCCAATTTATACTAACTTCCCTTTGCCCTACTCTTCCTCATTTATCGACCAACAATCTCTTCTTTTTTTCTTTTTCTTTTTATATCAATTAACACATGTCAGAACCAAAAAAAAAAAAAAAAAAAAAAAAACAACAACAACAACAAAAAAATTGAACTTTATGTGATATCCCAGAACATTAATAGTTAAACTAAAACAAATCCAAATATTTGATTAATAGTTAAACTAAAACAAACCCAAATATTTAATTAGACTGTAAAAAGGGGAAACTCAATACAGATCAAACCAAAAAAAATCCATCTTTGTTTCTCATAAAAGACCTTAAAACACAACAAATTTTTCCAACATACTCAAAATATGTCTTTACCTGCACATCATAGGGTCCAATCGTATCCTTATGGCCTGTAGAATCTTGATGAGTAATGCCTCCCTAAAATCCAAAAAACCCAATTTTAATTTCTTTACAATTAAACCTAATAATAATCAAGTAATTGAATAGCTTTGTGACAAAGTGTCCCTGTAACATGTATGTGATAGTCAAAAAACCTGTAAAACAGAATATATATCAGAATATACTCAAATTATCATACACAATGAGTCAAGATTAATGAACGCACATAATATCAAAAACAACAATGAGTGCAGAAACTCTATGTGGATGATCTAGAAATCCACCAAGAGGAATCACTGAAATCCATATCAATCAAAGGAAATTGAAATTCGAAAAAGATCAAAATAAAAAATTTTCATACATTAAAAATAGTCAAACATTAGAAGAATCCAAATTCTTCAAGTCAATCCTAAAAATCAAACTTTAAGGAGTGAGAGGAGTGAGGCCTTATTGAAACACCAACCAAACTTTAAGGAGTGAGAGGACTATGGTTGGAGAGGGAGTTGAGGGCGACCTTGGAGGTATTAAGATTTGAAATTATATATCAACAAATAATACACATTGCTTCTGTACTGTTTTTGCAAAAAATAAACCGAACAATAAGGAGGAAAAAATGGAGTGAAACAGAACAAACAATATGAAGAATCACCTTCACCTTTGACTAACTTGAAAGCCCATCCTTCAAGACTTGTAGTGTCCAATCTTCTAAATCTTGGTTGCTTCAATAGATTTTCTTTTGAAATAGAGCAATGTGAGTATTATTGACAACTATAATAAAACACATTGTAGACAATCCATTAAATGATGAAAACGACATCAAATAGTGATATAGATGTGTATATTACAAATTAACAATTGAAACTGAATTTAACTCCAACTATTGAACAAAATTGGTTTATTAAATAGAGGAATAAAAAAACTTTAATACAATCAATCACCCCACTAAAAATCTGGTGTAGTACTCTTAAATTTTACTGATTTAAACAGATCATTGGTTTTTTTTTTTTTTTTTTTTTTGGTGTGGTATTCAAAAACTAAATAAATAAATTTAAAAATTAAAATGAGACACACATGTTCGGCAATCTTGAACAACCATACTAACCAACCCAAACCTTCAAAACAGAAATAAAATCGCCACAAAATGCAAAATAGTAGTAGCCCCAACATAACATTCCACAGTCTAGCATATAAAAAACCGGAAGATTATATTACCCATTAAACTTGTTTACTGTTTCATAATGTACAAAACTAACTTATGTTTACAATGCCCGTATAATAAATTATAGAAAGGGAAAACCAATGTAAGATAAATACAACAAAAAATACCATACATCAAACCAAAACAAACCCAGAATCAAAACCAAATTAAAGAATCCCAGGAAAATAAAAATCCAATAAAAATTGCATTAAAAAGTCGGCTGGGTCGGACTAATGGACGGGCTAGGAGGCGATCGTGGAGGCCACTTTTGCCTTCAACGGTGGTGATGTCAACAACCCTGGTTTAGATTAAGCCCACTTATTTATTGTTGTTAGATTCAGAGAAAGGTGAGAGATAAAGACCGATGGTGGTTCTTGGTTGTGGAGAGAAAATTTACAGTGAAGATGGCAAAGAATCGGGTTTGAGAGGAGAAATTTTTTTTTATATTATTGGGTTTTAGGTATTATTGGGTTTTAGTGAAAAAAAAAAAAAAGAATTTTTTTTTTTAAATAATGCTGATGTGGAAAATTGTGGTGCTAGCAGAGGCTTCAGTTATATATATATATATATATATATATATAGATGATGATGATAATAATAATAATAATATTAATAATAATAATAATGGTCTAACCATCATCAAAATAAAAAATTCATACACCAAACACGAAAGCCCTATGAAATCTTTTTATCCCATTATATTGGGTGAATATTTAAATTGAAAAGTTTTGGACTTCCATTCCGACACCAACACAAATTAGGAATTCAATTCCGATTTGGTCTCTATGAAATCTCAAATCCTTATTTATTTATTTTTATTCCCTTCCGAGATAGTCTAGGAAATCTTTTTTATCCCATTATATTATATATAGACAGCAATATTTTCAATGTTATGTAAACCTCCAAAGGCAAAAGAGAAGAACAACAACAATGGCAATGAGTTTAAACAATCTCCCGGATTTTCTATTGACAGAAATCCTGCTTCGGCTACCTTTAAAATCCAGAGTTCAATTCAAAGGCGTATCAAAACACTGGTGCTCTTTAATCTCTACCCCTTACTTCACTCGCAGTGTTGTTAGGCACTGCCACACAAACCCTCATACACAGCCCTTTATCATGATCTTGGATTACAAAGATAAATATTTAAGTAATCGTCTCCTCGTAATTAAATCTGAACCAGAACTGGAATTTCTCACTGCTTACATATACAAACTAGAAAAGCAACTTTGGTTTGAAGCTTCGTGTAATGACTTGCTCTTGTGTCTGGCAAAACATAGGTTTGATGGCAACAGATGCTATTATTATGTCATAAATCTAATCACTAAACAAGTTTTAGCGCTCCCTCCAATTCCTAAACCTGAAGGTTTCACTATTACTGGGTTTATCTATAATAATAGTGTTAATGATATTGTTGATAAGCAAGTCAGTTTCAGTTACAGGTTGGTGATGCTAAAGGTATGGGCTTCCGAAGCACACATATTCTCGTCAGACACCGGTAGATGGAGTGTCGTGGGGTATTCAAAGGAATTTCAAGTAGCTCGCTTTCCTTCCTCTGCTGTTTCTTACAAAGGCTTGCTTTTGTGGTGCGGTACTAATGGCCGTCTTCTGGCGTTTGATCTATACAACAGCACAGGTAGTCGTTGCTTTGAAATTGAGCAGCCTATAGAATGGGAGCAGCTAATGAAGCAGCCTATAGAACTGGGCCGAATGAATTTTATTGATTGCCTTGGACTTGGAGTGTCTCAGGGGTGCCTGAAAATATGTCAGATTATAGTGCAGTCTCATATCTGCGTTTGGAAGTTCAAGGACTATTATAACAAAGGTGGAGGCGAATGGTGCTTGCAGCACAAAGTGTCTCTCAAGGAATTTGTCTCCGAAAAATCCCTTTGGCTCTTACTAACACAATCTTTTTTTATCACAGTGCTAGGTTTTCATTCCATCAATGGGGATATCTTGTATTTGGGGATTAGATCGAAGGTTTTGATATGCAACTTGCGTAGGAAAACGCTCGAACTCTATTGTAATGCTCCTGAGGCTAACCATTACGCAGCGAGTTTCGCCTTCAACTCTGTGCTCCCATGTTGGCCAACACCCATTCCTTCTTCTTTAAAGAATGCTGCCTACTAGCACTTATTGTGGTGCATGCTTGCTAGCTTGCTTCTTTCAGCTTTGGGTTTGTTTATTATAGAGATAATCAATTATATTATAATCTAATCTTTTTGTCTATTTGTAGAATTACTATCTTTGCACTATTAGTTTGTTTAGTTTGTTTGGGTTGCTTGCTAGCATTTCAGCTTTGGGTTTTGGTTAATGTGTATTGTGATTTTCCTGTATTATGTAGCATAAGGGTTTGATGGCTATAAGAGTGAAGCTTACATAACATACCAAACAGGAAAAAAAGAAAAAAGAAAAAAAAAGAAAAGAAAAGAAAGAGAAAAAAAAAAGGGAAATCCATTTGCTTAAGCAGTAAGCACTACCACCGATTCTCTCAATAATTCATTCATTTCAAACTGTTGAATCTTGAATGATCAATCATAACAAAAGATAAATTCAGCTTAATCATGAATTATACGTCTCACATAACTTCTGTTACCCAAATACCTTTTGGATACCTTGAATCTCAATTAGCACGTTGTTCAAACATAGATAACATGAATAATATTATTGGTAACCTTTAACCTTTTTTCTGAGAAACTGGTAACCTTTAACCTGGTATTGAGTGTTTTGTGTAGTTGGGTTGATGATAGAAATAGACTTCTTGGAAAATAATTTCGTCCATTCTCCTTTTTGCATAGTACTGCAACATATATCAATCCTAAATATCTGCACACAGTCCAACGACCAATGTCACCAATCCCAGCCACATTTTGTAATAATCAAAAACAAAACCTTACCCAAAAGGAAAAAGCTTCAATTACTACAATTTTTTCTGGCATTCTTCACAGCAATACATATACCCCAAAGTGTAACAACCCCATCTCAATTGTGTAGATATTATTTCGATCCTAGACCCTTAAGATTTTGTTCTCTTCCAATGCTCACTGACACCCCAGATCTGATTTAGATATTGTTTTAAGTGTAGGGATGACCAAATCCAATGGATAATGGATAACCTACCCAACTCAACTCGACTGAAAATTTTGGTAATTACTCGAAATGTAATTGGAGGTATAGCATTAAATTATATGTGTGTTGTGTGGTTGTGTGATGTGATGAGTCTCACATCAGGCATTCATTAGGTAGATATGAGCTTTATTAACAATTATAAAGAGTTTCAATTATGACTAGTCTTAACATAGATGTGACTAATGTTTTTCCTTGGATCATTACATAAAGTCTGTCATGCATTTTACATTCAATTATTATTTAAGAAAAAACAGATATAAGTAAATTTATCACTTATATTAGAAAAGAAAAAATACAAGATTTTATAAACATAATTACAATGTAATTTTATCAAGAACTTGAAAACATTATGTTGGAAATGTGACATAATTCTTAATCAAGCAAGTCCTTTTTTACACAAACCTCTCTTCTCAAAGTATCACTAAAGTGGATCAAAATGAACCAAAGTGGATTGAATAGGACCAAAGTTGACCGAATGGACTGAGTATGATCAAAGTGGACCAAAATAGATTGAGTAGGACCGAATAGAATCAAAATAGACTAAATAGGACCGAAGTGGACCAAATAGAATGAATAGACTTGAAGTGGACTGAATAGACTAAACTAGACCGAAAAGGACTGAATGGGAAGAAAATGACAGAATGGACCGAATTGGACTAAATATGACCAAAATGGATCGAATTGAACTGAATAGACTAAATAAGACCAAAGTGGACCGAATTAGACCGAACAGGCCAAGAAGGACCAAAGTGGACCGAATAGAACCAAAGTGAACTGAATAGGAATGAATAGGAACAAAGTGGACCGAATAAGACCAATGTAGACCTAAGTGGAACAAGTAGGACCAAAGTGGACAAAATATGGTTGAATAGGACCAAATAGACTAAATGGATTGAAATGTTATGTCAGCTGATGTGACTCAATAGGAGCTACCAATAATAAATACTAAGGTTCAACCAATGTTATTAAACCTGACTTGGCTCGGTCGGTCGGACTGGTAACCCAGTGACCTAGCATATAAATCGATTTGGGTCATCAATTGGATCGAATGTGCACAAGACCCGGCCGAAATTGGTAAAACCTAGCTGAATCACACAGTTTGCTTAAAACTCGTTGGGTTTTAATAACCCAGCTGAGTTTATGAATTATGTAAAATTACATTAATAGGTCAATTCCATTGACTTCTTTACTATTTAATGTATGATAATATGATAATTTAAATAAGAGGAAATCTAAATAAAAAAATAAAAAATGCAATTTTCAATTTCATGAAGCCAGCTAGCATGTAGGTACAAGTATATCAGTATATGTTATATAATTTATTTAAACCTTCTTTTCTCTTCTTTTGTTTACATTTTTTGGGCTTTATTTGTTCATTGCTTTAAGTTTAAGTCTTTAACTTGTTGTTCTTGTTGTTGTTCTTTTTTTTTTTTTTTTTTTTTTTTTTTTTTTTTTTTTTTTTTTAAATCTCTTTATTTGACCTTGCGGTTCGACTGTTGGCCCATTGGTTGAACCAGTGACCCAGTGAATTGGCTCATAGACCAGGTCAACGTCCAATATGAGTTTAATAACTATGGGTTCAACTTATATATATATATATATATATAAAATTGGTGGGTTTCAACCACCTTACAACCAAATTTTGAATGTAATTGAGATAATGTTCTGCCTTAAAAATTGTGGTAGAGGTAGAATGTTTTCTCCAAAGATACAATTTGACTATTATGAACAATTTAACTTATTAGGATATGATAGACTCAGGATTTCAAATTGTTGTTGTAGCCGGACCTCTATATCTTGTACTTGAGTTTAAACAACTTGGTGATTAGGATTTACGGTGATTGATCTGTTGCAATGCTCTCAAAAACTCAAGGCAAAGGCAGAGGCAGAGGCAAACGCAGAAGAACAACAATGAGTTTGGACAAGTTTCCCGATTATCTACTGACAGAAACTCTGCTTTGGCTGCCTTTAAAATCTGTATTTCAATGCAAATGCATATCAAATCGCTGGTGCTCTTTAATCTCTACTCCTTATTTTACTCGCCGCTATGTTGGCCACCACCACACAAACCTTCAGCCCTTTACATTGCTCTTTGAGTCGGCAGATATCCTATCAAATCGTGCCGTCACAACTGATTCTGACTAACCAGAATTCAAAACTCTCGCTTCTTATGTACACAGATACAATGAGCTTGAAGATTCGTGCAATGACTTGCTCTTATGGCGCAAGTGGCCTAAAGATGAGGTGCCTGGTAAGATGAGCGTTTACTATGTGATGAATCCAATCACTAGGTAATGTCTCGAGCTCCCTCCCATCACTCAACCTCGTGGTCTTTTCATTCAAGCTGGCTTAATTTTCAGCTATGACTACAATAATAATAATATTGATGATAAGCAACTCAGTTACAGTTTGGTGCCCATTCCTTATTTGAGTCACAAGTCAAGAAAATTCAAGATACACATGTTCTCGTCCAACACCAGTGAATGGAGTGAGTTCGAGCCGTTGTTGCCGGCGCTGGAGGGATTTGAATTATGTCACTTTCCCAGGTCTGCTGTTTCCTATAAAGGCATGCTTTTTTGTCCTGGTACTGGTGGCCGTCTTCTAGCGTTTGATCCGTACAACGCCAGATCTTGTCGATTGATTGAGAAGCCTATAGAATATGAGTCACATGGAGGAACTGATTGCGTTAGAGTGTGCCAGGGGTGCCTGAGGATATGTCAGATTCATTGTGGTTTCGTTTAGGTAGTGTTTTACGTGTTTGGGAGTTCAAGGACTATGATAATGAAGGTGGAGGCAACTGGTTCTTGGAGCATGAAGTGTTTTTCAACCAGTTGGTCTCAAAATATGTCCCACTGAAATTTCCCTTTGTCACAGTACTAGCTTTTCATCCTAATGATGGAGATATCTTGTATTTGGTGATTGAAATGAAGGTTGTATTATGCAACTTGAGGAGCAAAACAATGGAAGTCTTTTGTGATATTCCTCACGGCTGTGAAGGTAAGTGCACTATCATCAACTTTGTGCTACCATGTTGGCCAATTCCCATTCCATAATTATGTTAATGCCACCTAATTGATTGTGTTGCTTGTTAGAATCTTCAGCTTTGGGTTTTGTGTTTTTTGACTTGCGTTCATGCTATTATTGTTGATTTTTCTAATTATTGTTACTATTTGATCATCCCATCATCTAATCTTGTGGTTCTTAACACTTGTTTTCTCTACATTATGAAGTGTGTTTCTTTAACTATTGGCATTGGTGATCACTTGTTTTAGTTTTACATTCAACAATATATGGATATTACAAGGCATTACAACTTTCCTAGCAGAGAAACACAACTCCAACTCGCCATAAACAGTTTGATCAAACTTTTCTATTTGGTGATCAACATCCATATATTTACTCCCAATATATGCAGTCATTCCTTTCTCTCCCCTTGTGTATGGACTTCTCTCTAGTTGTATTATACTCCCTTTATCTTATATTGTTGGCCTGTATTCTATTTTGGGCTATCTCAAAAATAATTAAGTCCTCTTTGAAAAGTTAAATATCATTATTTTTTTAACATTTTCATTATGCTCCTGTGGAATTTATCAATACTTGTATTAAAATTAATTTGATTTGAATATTAAGATTGAATTTGGTCAGGCTTGGTTGTAGAATTTAAATTTGAAGATAACTTTGTAACGTTATTGTACTAGTGGTACACCAATAGAGTTTGTAATCTACAATAACTTTGAAAATTGAACATGGTAAAATTTTTATTCTTTTATTTTTGTATGCACAGTTGTTTAAATTTTTGATAAATTTGTTTAAGGGTAAACAATTTTCGATAAATTTGTTAAAGGGTAATTTAGGAAACTTCTAATTTTTTAAAAAATGACAAGCATAGTTAGTAAAATACGGTAGGAGTTTAATACAACAAGTATATAGACATTAATAGTTTGGCATCTTTCAAAAAAGTACGTTTCAAAAATTCGGCTTAAAAATGTGGGAATGGAAAAAAAGGATATGTATATGTTATGGGTATGTTACATTTGTTTTAAAAAAAAATCATAACAAAAATATATACGTAAACATTTACCATATATTTTTTTTTAGATAAATTCAATCATCTCTATATCATAACTTTTTAACTCCTATCAAGTGTGATTTTATCTGTAAAACATACAAATAAAATTTAAATTTTTTGAGAACAATGCCAGTAGAAATTACAAATTTTATTATATAGGTCATATAAATTGATGTCACGATGTGTCATTAATTATAAAAAGTAATTCAAACATTCATTATTATTTTGATAAAATGATACAAATTACATTTATTGTCTCATCAATTATTAAGTTTTTGTAGTAGTAGTGCTACGTTTACAATATTTTTCATAAGAATTTTATAACAAATCCTAAATGATAAGCTATTATTGATAAGTGAGAAAGTAATATTAATGGTGAGCCTAAATTATAATTTACTACCTAAACTTTGTTATGAAAATATTGTAGACGTAATATTTTAATATATTGCACTAGTTTTAGAGTATTTAATAATAATAATAATAATAAACATGATTAGTTGGGCACCAGGAACAATGACACAGACTTGGGATATGTGTTTTGTCAGGTTTATATTTTAAATATATTAAACATGACTTTTAGACTCGTTTAGTGTTCATTTGAAAATAATTTATTTAGTTAAAATTGAAATTTTTTTGTTGAAAGTATGGTAGATAAAGGTAAAAGTCAGCTGAAATAATATAGTGAGATCCATAAATAATAATAAAAAATGCAGTGAAACTTATAGATAGTAGCAAAAATAAATTAAATAGTAACATAAATAGGTTTTTTAAGCCAATACCAAACACAACTTTAGTGTTTGACATGTATTCATTTTATTGAGATTTTTTAATATTTTATATTCCTAATTATCTGACGCAACAACCAACAAGTTTCAATAAAAAGTTGGTTTTTTTTTTAATTAATTTATTTAAAATTTTTAACAATCCGAATGTAACGAGCCAATTTTTACATTGTTTGTATTTAACGCTTGTTGTATGTTTAAACTTAAAGTAATGCGTTTATTTACAAAACTTTGCAAACAGTACGTAAGACGTGAGTAACTTTGATTTTAACAAACGTACGCGAACTGTTCGTGAACTTTACTCGTATTTACTAACTGAGCCTAGAATGCATTCTTGAAACACCTTTTTGTGTCATTTAATTGATAAGCCATTTAATGATGTATCCCAAAATAATTGTATTTTTTTAAGCTGGGCAAACAATTTGGAACGGAGAGAGTACTTCTTTAATTGATAATAATGAAACTGCATAAATAAAATTTTTTAACAAGATATTAGGCATACCAATATCTAAAACTAAAAGAGGGCTAGAAAAAGATGAAGCTACAGGCTACACTTCAACATTCATGGGGTTTTATGCGTAATGACTAATGAGGGCTAGAGACATCATTTTACTGGTCCAGACCAAAAAAAGAAAAAGAAAAAGAAAAAGAAAAAGTAAAAAAAGTAAAAAAAGAAAAGAGGAAAGCTACAGGCTAGTTACAATTTGATGAAGTTTATTCCATTTTTTAATTCATTGTTGTTGTAGGTTCTTCAACTATGTCTGGAGATTGTACACTTCAATCAATTCTTGATGATGGGGAGCCTAATGAAGAAGATGGGATTTTTGTTACAATTGTGGAGGATTAGACATTTTGTATTAATTTAGTAGCCTTTTTAATTTCTTAGACTTGTTGGATTACTTTATTGGTTTGTAATTATTCTAAGCCTTTTTAGCCTTTTTTAATTTCTTAGACTTGTGGGATTTATTTTGTAGCCTTTTAATTTCTTGAACTTGTTGGACTTGTGATACTTAGTTCTTGGACTTGTTGGATTTATTTTATTTTTATGTTTAGCTGGTGATTTTAGTTATGATTTATTGATTTATAGATATATAATTAATAGGTGATTTATTGATTTATGATTAGCCTATGATTTGGATTGATTTGGCTGCCATATAACGTGGCCCAAATGCCAAAAATCTTAATACAAAAAAATCTTAATGGGCTTGAATCTGGCAAAAAAATCTTAATGGGCTTAAAAAAAAAATTGGTTGGGCCAGATTTGGGCCCAAGCTGCGGGGCTCGGCGGGGCGGGTCCGGGCAATTAATAATCAGATCGGGTCTAAGTATGCAAAAACCCGGCCCGTTGCCATTCCTAGGTGCAATACTGCAATCCTTGCAATGTAACTCAACAGATCTAATTGGAGCTTGCTACATCAATTAAACCAAGTAAACTCCACCTTTTGTCAGACTGAGCAACTCAAAAAAATTGATGCTACCGCTTTTCTTAAAGAAAAAAAGAAAAAAAAAAATCAGTCATTGATGAAAAAATTGATTGTTTTAAAGTGTGCCAAGTGTGCCTAAGAATATGTCAGATTTCAATGTTCTATACTCGTATTAGTAGCATTTTACGTGTTTGAGAGCTCAAGGACTGTGATAATGAAGGTGGGGGCAAATGGTGCTTGGAACAACCAATTGGTCTCAAACAAATCTCCATGGCTCATATATACAAGAAGTACAGCACAAATATTCTCTTCCCTTAGTGCTAGCTTTTCATCCCAATGATGGAGATATTTTGTACTTGGCGATTGAATTGAAGGTTTTATTATGCAAGTTGCGGAGCAAAGCGGTGGAAGACTTGTGATATTCCATATATGACCCTGACACTTGGAATGATAAGTGCAATATCACCTTCGTGCTCCTAATGTTGGCCAACTCCCATTCCTTTTGCTCCCTTACAGAATGGCGCCTAATACTAGAAAATAGAAATTATTGTCTGGGCTTCTGAATTATGAATTTCCTTTTTAGTTGTATAGATCATCAATTACCAATTGTCATATAATCTAATCCATTTGTTATTTTAGACCTGCAGTATCTGCACTATTAGTTCTAGTTCCTTAATATATATATATATAGAGAGAGAGAGAGAGAGAGAGAGAGAGAGAGAGTTTTCCGAAAGTCCAATTAGATTTTAATTGGATTTTTAATTTTGTGTCACGTGTTCTATTTAAATTTTAATTTTGTGTCAAGTAAATTATTAAATGTAAAAATTGAAGAGTCCAAATCTAATTAGATTATACATTAGATTTCAAGTGGATTCCAATTTCCACTACATGTCCATTTAAATTTTTAATTTTTGTGGCAAGTAAATTATTGGATGCATAAACCGAAGAGTCTAAAACTAATTAAATACTTAATCATATATATATATATATATATATATATGAAATTATGAAATGAGTTCAAGTTACATCTGATGTAACTCTAGTTACACATTTTTTAAGTTATATATTTCCAAAAAATCTAATGTTAAAAAAAAAAA